>NC_092733.1:40200914-40318056 GCF_047496885.1 Scyliorhinus torazame | reverse complement strand
AGAAGGTGTAACACCTGCCCCTTTACCTCTTCCATGTTTAACATCCCAGGGCCAAAACACATCCCAGGTTAAGCAGTGCTTCACTTGCACCTCTTTCAATCTGGTCCTACTGCATTCGCTGCTCCCAATGTGGTCTCCTCTATGTCGGAGAGACCAAACGCAGACTGGGTGATCGCTTTGCTGAGCATCTTCGGTCTGTGTGCATTCAGGACCCTGACCTTCCTGTTGCTTGCCCATGCCCACATGTCTGTTCTTGGCCTGCTGCAATGTTCCAGTGAAGCGCAACACAAACTGGAGGAACAACATCTCATCTCCCGGTTAGGCACGCTGCAGCCTTCCGGCCTGAACATCAAATTCACTTCAGATGATCAGCTCTACCCCACCTCGACCCCTTTATTTTCATTTCATTTTAACTGTCTTTTACCATTTCTTTCTTTCTTAATATACATTTAACTTCCCCCCCCCCCACCCCCCCCCCAATCTTATCCACCTTTCCTTCACCTTTCTCCCCTTTGCTTCCCCTTCCCCTCCCCCCACATCTACAGTTCATCCTCTGATGTTAGTTTCTCTGCTGTTTGGCCCTTTCACATCTTTTTGTCCTCTCTGGGGACTGCCGTTCGCAACTCTGTCCCCTTGGTTTCTGTGGCCATTCGCACTCTGTCCCCTTGGTTTCTGTGGCCATTAGCACCCCGTTTCCCTGAGTTTCTGTGGCTATGACTCATCTTTCATTCTCACTCCACAGTATAAATATTCCCCACTTTCTCTGCCTGTAGCTTTGACAAAGAGTCATTGGACTCGAAACGTTCGCTCGTTTCTCTCCCTACAGATGCTGCCAGACCTGCTGAGATTTTCCAGCATTTTCTCTTTCGTTTCAGATTCCAGCATCCGCAGTCATTTGCTTTTATCCAGGATTTCCCGGCTGCTCCAGGATTTCCCAGTTTGAGGCAGCTGGAGTCGGCGAGGGGCACCTGTTGTCCAGGGTCGTAGATTCCAGGGGACAACACCCTCACAGGCAGCAGGAGGTCAGGGCTGGAAATGGATGGCGATGAACGTGAGGCAGGGTGTCTTCGTGGGGGGGGGAAGGAGGTCAAGGAGAGGGTGCACAATACTCCGTAGCACAGAGGGAGAGAGTCAGGAGCTGTGGTACATATCAGTCTCAACAAATAGCGTGGGCAGATATCGAGGTTCTGTGGTTAGATTTTCAGGAGCTAGAGAGGAAAGTTATTGTGTGCCAAGAGCCAGTGTGAGCAGATAGAGGACGAGAAGCAGGGTAAAGATATGGTTCAGGGGGTCCGGATTTCAGCTTCTTGGGGCATTGCGACAGGTGAACCTATTCAAAAGGGGCAGGTTGCACCTCAACAGGACTGAGACCATTGCCCTGACGGGAAGTTCACCCGTGTGATTGGCAGTGGGAATACAGAAGGAGAAGAGATGAATAAGGTGCTTCAAGTGAGTATGTTGGACTGTACCAGGGAGCAAAATAGATTCCGTATCAGGAGAGGGTTATGAAGCGCGACGAGGAATGTAAAGACAGGTTTTGCATGTATGCAAATGCACAAAGTTTCGATACTTTGGTGAATACAGGCACAAATTGCCATGTCGGAATATTATTTAGAGGCAGACACAGGGCATGGCTGAAAAATGGGGAGGACTGAACACTCCATATTCATGGAGGGGGGGGGGGAAGAGAGGGGGGAGAGGGGGGGGAAGAGGGGGGGGAGAGAGAGGGGAGGAGCGGGGGGGAGAGGGGGAGGGAGAGGGGGGGAGCGGGGGGGAGGGAGAGGGGGGAGAGGGGGGGAGAGGGGAGGAGAGGGGGGGAGAGGGAGGGGGAGAGGGGGGAGGGGGGGAGAGGGAGGGGAGAGGGGGGGGAGAGGGAGGGGAGAGGGGGGGGAGAGGGGGGGGAGAGGGGGGGAGAGGGGGGGGAGAGGGGGGGGAGAGGGGGGGGGAGAGGGAGGGGAGAGGGAGGGGAGAGGGGGGAGAGAGGGGGAGAGAGGGAGGGGGAGAGGGAGGGGGAGAGGGAGGGGGAGAGGGAGGGGGAGAGGGAGGGGGAGAGGGAGGGGGAGAGGGAGGGGGAGAGGGAGGGGGAGAGGGAGGGGGAGAGGGAGGGGGAGAGGGAGGGGGAGAGGGAGGGGGAGAGGGAGGGGGAGAGGGAGGGGGAGAGGGGAGGGGGAGAGGGAGAGGGAGAGGGAGGGGGAGAGGGAGAGGGAGAGGGAGGGGGAGAGGGAGGGGGAGCGGGAGGGGGGGAGGGGGGGAGAGGGAGGGGAGAGGGAGGGGGAGCGGGAGGGGGGGAGGGGGGAGCGGGAGGGGGGGGGGGGGGAGATGGGGGGGGAGAGGGAGGGGGAGAGGGAGGGGGAGAGGGAGGGGAGAGGGAGGGGGAGAGGGAAGGGGAGAGGGAAGGGGAGAGGGAAGGGGAGAGGGAGGGGGAGAGGGTGGGAGGGGGAGAGGGAGGGGAGAGGGGGGGGAGAGGGAGGGGAGAGGGGGGGAGAGGGGGGGGAGAGGGAGGGGAGAGGGGGGAGAGGGGGGGGAGAGGGGGGGGAGAGGGGGGGAGAGGGGGGGAGAGGGGGGGAGAGGGGGGGAGAGGGGGGGGAGAGGGGGGGAGAGGGGGGGAGAGGGGGGGAGAGGGGGGAGAGGGGGGGAGAGAGGGGGGAGAGGGGGGGGAGAGGGGGGGGAGAGGGGGGGGAGAGGGGGGGAGAGGGGGGGAGAGGGGGGGAGAGGGGGGGGAGAGGGGGGGAGAGGGGGGGAGAGGGGGGGGAGAGGGGGGGAGAGGGGGGGAGAGGGGGGGGAGAGGGGGGGGAGAGGGGGGGAGAGGGGGGGGAGAGGGGGGGAGAGGGGGGGGAGAGGGGGGGAGAGGGGGGGAGAGGGGGGGGAGAGGGGGGGAGAGGGGGGGGAGAGGGGGGGAGAGGGGGGGAGAGGGGGGGGGGAGAGGGGGGGGGAGAGGGGGGGAGAGGGGGGGGAGAGAGGGGGGGGGAGAGGGGGGGAGAGAGAGGGGGGGGGAGAGGGGGGGAGAGGGGGGGGAGAGGGGGGGAGAGGGGGGGGAGAGGGGGGGAGAGGGGGGGGAGGGGGGGGGAGAGGGGGGGAGAGGGGGGGGAGGGGGGGGGGGGGGGGGGAGGGGGGAGGGGGGGGAGGGGGGGAGAGGGGGGGAGAGGGGGGGAGAGGGGGGAGAGGGGGGGAGAGGGGGGGGAGAGGGGGGGAGAGGGGGGGGAGAGGGGGGGGGAGAGGGGGGGGAGAGGGGGGGGAGAGGGGGGGGAGAGGGGGGGGGAGGGGGGGGGGGGAGAGGGGGGGGGAGAGGGGGGGGGGAGAGGGGGGGGGAGAGGGGGGGGAGAGGGGGGGGAGAGGGAGGGGAGAGGGGGGGAGAGAGGGAGGGGAGAGGGAGGGGGAGAGGGGGAGAGAGGGGGGGGGAGAGAGAGAGGGGGGGGGGAAGAGAGGGAGGGGGAGAGGGAGGGGGAGAGGGAGGGGGAGAGGGAGGGGGAGAGGGAGGGGGAGAGGGAGGGGGAGCGGGAGGGGAGCGGGAGGGGGAGGGGGAGCGGGAGGGGGGGAGGGGGGAGAGGGAGGGGGAGAGGGAGGGGGAGAGGGAGGGGAGAGAGGGGGGAGATGGGGGGGGAGAGGGAGGGGGAGAGGGAAGGGGAGAGGGAAGGGGAGAGGGAAGGGGAGAGGGAGGGGGAGAGGGTGGGAGGGGAGAGGGAGGGGGGAGAGGGAGGGGGGAGGGGGAGAGGGAGGGGAGAGGGGGGGAGAGGGGGGAGAGGGGGGGGAGAGGGGGGGAGAGGGGGGGGAGAGGGGGGGAGAGGGGGGGAGAGGGGGGGAGAGGGGGGGGAGAGGGGGGGGAGAGGGGGGGGAGAGGGGGGGAGAGGGGGGGGAGAGGGGGGGAGAGGGGGGGAGAGGGGGGGGAGAGGGGGGAGAGGGGGGGGAGAGGGGGGGAGAGGGGGGGGAGAGGGGGGGGGAGAGGGGGGGGGAGAGGGGGGGGAGAGGGGGGGGAGAGGGGGGGAGAGGGGGGAGAGGGGGGGGAGGGGGGGAGAGAGGGGGGGAGAGGGGGGGGAGAGGGGGGGGAGAGGGGGGGGAGAGGGGGGGGGAAGAGGGGGGAAGAGGGGGGGGGGAAGAGGGGGGGGAGAGGGGGGGGGAAGAGGGGGGGAGAGGGGGGGGGGAGAGGGGGGGAGAGGGGGGGAGAGGGAGGGGAGAGGAGGGGAGAGGGAGGGGAGAGGGAGGGGGAGAGGAGAGGGAGAGGGAGGGGGAGAGGGAGGGGAGAGGGGGGAGAGAGGGGGGGGGAGAGAGGGAGGGGGGGAGAGGGAGAGGGAGAGGGAGGGGGAGAGGGAGGGGGAGAGGGAGGGGGAGAGGGAGGGGAGAGGGAGGGGGAGAGGGAGGGGGAGAGGGAGGGGGGAGAGGGAGGGGGAGCGGGAGGGGGAGCGGGAGGGGGAGCGGGAGGGGGGAGGGGGGGGAGGGGGGAGGGAGGGGGAGCGGGAGGGGGGAGGGGGGGAGGGGGGGAGGGGGGGGAGAGGGAGGGGGGAGAGGGAGGGGGAGAGGGAGGGGAGAGAGGGAGGGGGGAGAGGGAGGGGGAGAGGGAAGGGGAGAGGGAAGGGGAGAGGGAAGGGGAGAGGGAAGGGGAGAGGGAAGGGGAGAGGGAAGGGGAGAGGGAGGGGAGAGGGTGGAGGGGGTGAGGGAGGGGAGAGGGAGGGGGGAGGGGGAGAGGGAGGGGAGAGGGGGGAGAGGGGGGGAGAGGGGGGGAGAGGGGGGGAGAGGGGGGGAGAGGGGGGGGTGAGGGGGGGGAGAGGGGGGGAGAGAGGGGGGGAGAGGGGGGAGAGGGGGGGAGAGGGGGGGAGAGGGGGGGAGAGGGGGGGAGAGGGGGGGAGAGGGGGGGAGAGGGGGGGAGAGGGGGGGAGAGGGGGGGAGAGGGGGGGAGAGGGGGGGAGAGGGGGGGGAGAGGGGGGGGAGAGGGGGGGAGAGGGGGGGGAGAGGGGGGGAGAGGGGGGGAGAGGGGGGGAGAGGGGGGAGAGGGGGGGAGAGGGGGGGGGGAGAGGGAGGGGAGAGGGAGGGGAGAGGGGAGGGGAGAGGGAGGGGAGAGGGAGGGGAGAGGGAGGGGAGAGGGAGGGGAGAGGGGGGAGAGAGGGAGGGGAGAGGGGGGAGAGAGGGGGGGGAGAGGGGGGAGAGAGGGGGGGGAGAGAGGGAGGGGAGAGGGGGGAGAGAGGGAGGGGAGAGGGAGGGGAGAGGGAGGGGGAGAGGGAGGGGAGAGGGGGGGAGAGGGGGGAGGGAGAGAGGGGGGGAGGGGGAGAGGGGGGGAGGGGGAGAGGGGGAGAGGGGGGAGGGGGAGAGAGGGAGGGGGAGAGGGGGGAGAGGGGGGAGAGGGGGGGGGAGAGGGAGGGGGCAGATGGGGGGGAGAGGGAGGGGGGAGGGGGGGGGAGGGGGGAGAGGGAGGGGGAGTGGTAAATTGGTAAAATCCAATTTAGAGGCAAAGTAATTCAGACTCATCAATTCATTCCTATAATCCTTCCCTGGCTGTGTGCATAGACCATAAGATATAGGAGCAGAATAAGGCCACTCGTCCCATCGAGTCTGCTCCGCCATTCAACCATGGCTGATTTTTCTCATCCCCATTCTCCCACCTTCTCCCCATAACCCCTGATTCCCTTATTAATCATGAACCTATCTATCTCTGTCTTAAAGACACTCAGTGATTTGGCCTCTGCGGCAAAGAGTTCCTCAGATTCACCACCCTCTGGCTGGAGAAATTCCTCCTCATCTCAGTTTTAAAGGATCGTCCCTTTAGTCTGAGATGGTGTCCTCTGCTTCTAGTTTTTCCTACAAGTGGAAACATCCTCTCCACGTCCACTCTATCCAGGCTTCGCAGTATCCTGTAAGTTTCAATAAGATCCCCCCCTCATCCTTCTCAACTCCAACGAGTACAGAACCAGAGTCCTCAACCGTTCCTCATACGACAAGTTCTTCATTCCAGGGATCATTTTTGTGAACCTCCTCTCGACACTTTCCAAGGCCAGCACATCCTTCCTTAGATACGGGGCCCAAAACTACTCAATACTCCAAATGGGGTCTGACCAGAGCCTTGTACAGCCTCAGAATTACCTCCCTGGTCTTGCATTCTAGCCCTCTTGACATGAATGCTAACATTGCATTTGCCTTCCTCACTGCCGACTGAACCTGCACGTTAACCTTAAGAGAATCGTGAACAAGGACTCCCAAGTCCCTTTGTGCTTCCGATTTCCTCAGCATTTCCCCATTTAGAAAATAATCTATGCCTAAATTTCTCCTTCCAAAGTGCATTACCTCACACTTTTCCACATTGTATTCCATCTGCCACTTCTTTGCCCACTCTCCCAGCTTGTCCAAGTCCTTCTGCAGCCCCCTTGCTTCCTCAATACTACCTGTCCCTCTACGGATCTTTGTATCGTCTACAAACTTAGCATCAGTTCCTTCTTCCAGATCATTAATGTATATTGTGAAAAGTTGTGGTCCCAGCACCGACCCCTGAGTCACCGGTTGCCATCCTGAAAAAGACCCCTTTCTCCCCACTCTCTGCCTTCTGCCAGTCAGCCAATCCTCTATCCATGCCAGAATCTTACCCTTAACACCATGGGCTCTGAACTTATTTAACAGTCTCCTATGCGGCACCTTGTCAAAGGCTTTCCGGAAATCTAAATAAATCACATCCACTGGCTCTCCTTTGTCTAACTTGCTTGTTACCTCCTCAAAGAACACTAACAGATTTGTCAGACACGACCTCCCTTTGACGAAGCCGTGCTGACTCAGTCCTATTTTTGCACTTCCAAGTGCTTCGCGATCTCATCTTTAGTAACAGATTCTAAAATCTAACTAATGACTGAAGTCAGGCTAACCGGCCTATAATTTCCCGTCTTCTGCCTCCCTCCCTTCTTAAACAGGGGTGTTACATTAGCCACCTTCCAGTCCTCTGGGACCCTTCCTGCCTCCAGTGATTCCTGAAAGATCATCACCAATGCCTCCACAATTTCCTCTATTTTAGGACCCTGGGGTGTAGTCCATCCGGTCCAGGTGACTTATCCACCTGCAGGCCTTTCAGTTTCCCCAGAACATTCTCCTTAGTAATGGTCAGCGCATTCACCTCTGCCCCCTGGTTCTCCGGGAGCTCGGGCATCCCACTGGTGTCTTCCACCGTGAAGACTGATGCAAAGTAACTATTCAGTTCCTCTGCCATTTCTTTGTTTCCTATCATTACTTCTACAGCCACATTTTCCAGTGGTCCAATGTCTATTTTTGCCTCTCTCTTACCTTTTATATATTGAGAAAATATCTTCCTATCTTCCTTTATATTACTAGCTAGCTTGCACTCGTACTTCATCTTCTCCCCCCTTATTGCTTTATTAGTTGTCCTCTGCTCGCTTTTAAAGTCTTCCCAATCCTCTGGCTTCCCATTAATGCTCGCCACTTTGTATGCTTTTTCTTTTGCTTTTATGCGGCACTTGACATCCCTTGGCAGCCATGGATGCCTTGTCCTCCCCTTAGCATGTTTCCTCCTCCTCGGGATAAATTTCTGCTGTGCCTCCCTAATAACCCCCCAAAACTCCTGCCATTGCTGTTCCACTGTCTTCCCTGCTAGGCTCCTTCTCCAATCAACTCTGGCCAGCTCCTTCCTCGTGTCTTTGTAGTTACCCTTATTTAATTGTAATACCGTTACATCTGATTGCAGCTTCTCCCTCTCAAACTGCAGGGTAAATTCTATCATATTGTGGTCACTGCTCCCTAAGGGTTCCTTCACCTTAAGCTCCCTAATCAAGTCTGCCTCATTACACATCACCAAATCCAGAATTGCCTGTTCCCTAGTAGGCTCTGTCACAAGCTGCTCCAAAACAAACATCTCTTAGATATTCCACTAATTCCTTTTCTTGGGATCCACTAGCAATCTAATTTCCCAGTCCAGCTGCATACCCCCATGATTATTGTAATATTGCCTTTTTTACATGTCTTTTTGGTCTCCTGATTGATTTACTGCCCCACAGCCTGACTACTGCTAGGGGGTCTGTGCATATCTCCCATTAGGGTCTTTGTACCTTTGCTTCAAGACAGAAATCAGGTTGGGAGAAAGCAGAATTGAATTGCTCCATATATCCATTCCACAGCATACCACACTACAGCTATTTTAAATCTAATCTCACAGCTTGCAGTCATTTCCAAGCATTCATTTTTCTCCATTTCCTCCTATTAAATAATGGGAAAATGGGAAGCTATTGTTTTTGGTCCACATTTCAAACTGTGTTCCAGGATTCTCAACTCCATCCCTCGCCCTGGCAACAGGCCGAGATTAAGCCAGACTGTTCTCGACCTCGGTGTCGCATTCAAAAAGCTTCCAGTCGCACATTCCTGCATCAATGAGACTGCCCATTTCCAGCTCCGTAACATTGCTCATCATCTCAATGTCACCAAACTAAGGGGCTGGTCTTCGACATCAGGAAGTGTCGTCCACACCCCTGTCTGTATCAACGGGGCCGAGGTGGAGATGGTTGACAGTTTCAAATTCCTAGGTGTGCACATCACCAGCAATCTGTCCTGGTCCACCCACGTCGACGCTACCACCAAGAAAGCACAACAGCGCCTATACTTCCTCAGGAAACTAAGGAAATTCGGCAGGTCCACATTAACCCTTACCAACTTTTACAGATGCACCATAGAAAGCATCCTATCGGGCTGCATCACAGCCTGGTATGGCAACTGCTCGGCCCAGGACCGCAAGAAACTTCAGAGAGTCGTGAACACCGCCCAGTCCATCACACGAACCCGCCTCCCATCCACTGACTCCATCTACACCTCCCACTGCCTGGGGAAAGCGGGCAGCATAATCAAAGATCCCTCCCACCCGGCTTACTCACTCTTCCAACTTCTTCCATCGGGCAGGAGATACAAAACTCTGAGAACACGCAACAACAGATTCAAAAGCAGCTTCTTCCCCACTGTTACCAGTTTCCTGAATTGTCCACTTATGGACTGAACTGATCTGTCTATGCATCTTTTCTAGAGTTGTAGCACTATATCCCACACACTTCACCCGCTGTCTATGTTTATGGATTTTCATGATGCATCCTCATGTATCTATCCTATGTCATCTGTTTTCATGTGTGGGACGATCTGCCTGGACTGTACACGGAACAATACTTTTCACTGTACCTCGGTACACGTGTCAGTAAATCCAAATCGAATCAACATCACCTTTGTCTCAGCTCCCCACTTTCAAAACCACAATTAGTGCCTTTCCTGCCTCCTGACCGGACTAATCCAGTCCCCCCCCCCCAACTTTACTTTCCTCCTTTATAACAACAACTTAAAACACCCCCCCTCCCCACACCCCCCACCCCCTTCGCTTGTTTCTCACACCAGCGAATGCAGTGCCCAGCCTGGTGAGAAACAGCTGATTACCTGTATTAAGTATTCAAACTGGTAGATGCAGATTCCCAGCTCTGCCATACTGGGCTTAAAGAGCTCCCGCAATCGATATTCTTGCATCAAACGCACAAACACACAGAAGGCCTCTTCCTCCGGCATCTAGAAAAGGAATGAGAAGGTTGCTGTCGGCAACGCACCGGGAAAACGTACCAACAATTCTGCTTCAGCACAAACCTACCGGCTGAAGGGCAGGGGTTATTGCGAGAGACTTCATTACCAAAGTGTAAGAGAAGCTGCCCCACTGTTTGTCCAATCCCTTGGGCAAAATGTACTGTGTGAAGCAAAGGTGGGTTTTGAATTCTGCCCCAAGGCCGTTCTGCTATTTGAAATTGGGTTGCTCTGTCGACAAGCAGCTCCCAAGATTTAACAGCATTAACATCTGCAGCGCTCCGCTAAGGAGATTTCAAACAGGCCAACACAAAACCGGCTGTTAAATTCGGACGAGAATGTCAGTAAATAAATATTCAGCTGCCCTTTGACAGTGCTCAGTTTTACAAAGGTGTAGTTCAGGCAGCACCTTTCACAGGATGCCTGCTGTGACTAATAATGTCCTAAAATTAGTCTGATTACCTGAATGGCTGATTAATCTCAATGGCCGGGGTGGATTACCTACTGCTTTCATATCGGAGTACCAGCAGTGATCTCGCTGGGTTAATACTGCACACAACTGTGAGTGAGACACAGACAGAGCGAGAATTTGGAGCTTGGTAATTTGGTGCAGAGTGGGAGAAGGTGCTTTTTCCCTCCTGTTTTGTTCTCTCTCTTTCTTCGGGCCTAGTTTCGGGAGCCGTTCGGAAGAGGAGGAGCAGTCTCTGTGTGAGTATAAAAACCTACTTTAACCCGGGGGTCGCGGCCTAGTTTCGGGAGCCGTTCGGAGGAGGAGGAGCAGTCTCTGTGTGAGTATAAAACCTACTATAACCCGGGGATCACGGCCTAGTTTCGGGAGCCGTTCGGAGGAGGAGGAGCAGTCTCTGTGTGAGTATAAAAACCCACTTTAACCCGGGGATCACGGCCTAGTTTCGGGAGCCGTTCGGAGGAGGAGGAGCAGTCTCTGTGTGAGTATAAAACCTACTATAACCCGGGGATCGCAGCCTAGTTTCGGGAGCCGTTCGGAGGAGGAGGAGCAGTCTCTGTGTGAGTATAAAAACCCACTTTAACCCGGGGATCGCGGCCTAGTTTCGGGAGCCGTTCGGAGGAGGAGGAGCAGTCTCTGTGTGAGTATAAAAACCCACTTTAACCCGGGGATCGCGGCCTAGTTTCGGGAGCCGTTCAGAGGAGGGGGAGCAGTCTCTGTGTGAGTATAAAAACCTACTATAACCCGGGGATCGCGGCCTAGTTTCGGGAGCCGTTCGGAGGAGGAGGAGCAGTCTCTGTGTGAGTATAAAAACCCACTTTAACCCGGGGATCGCGGCCTAGTTTCGGGAGCCGTTCAGAGGAGGAGGAGCAGTCTCTGTGTGAGTATAAAAACCCACTTTAACCCGGGGATCGCGGCCTAGTTTCGGGAGCCGTTCGGAGGAGGAGGAGCAGTCTCTGTGTGAGTATAAAAACCCACTTTAACCCGGGGATCGCGGCCTAGTTTCGGGAGCCGTTCGGAGGAGGAGGAGCAGTCTCTGTGCGAGTATAAAAACCTACTTTAACCCGGGGATCGCGGCCTAGTTTCGGGAGCCGTTCGGAGGAGGAGGAGCAGTCTCTGTGTGAGTATAAAAACCTACTTTAACCCGGGGATCGCGGCCTAGTTTCGGGAGCCGTTCGGAGGAGGAGGAGCAGTCTCTGTGTGAGTATAAAAACCTACTTTAACCCGGGGATCGCGGCCTAGTTTCGGGAGCCGTTCGGAGGAGGAGGAGCAGTCTCTGTGTGAGTATAAAAACCTACTTTAACCCGGGGATCGCGGCCTAGTTTCGGGAGCCGTTCGGAGGAGGAGGAGCAGTCTCTGTGTGAGTATAAAAACCTACTTTAACCCGGGGATCGCGGCCTAGTTTCGGGAGCCGTTCGGAGGAGGAGGAGCAGTCTCTGTGTGAGTATAAAACCTACTTTAACCCGGGGATCGCGGCCTAGTTTCGCGAGCCGTTCGGAGGAGGAGGAGCAGTCTCTGTGTGAGTATAAAAACCTACTTTAACCCGGGGGTCGCGGCCTAGTTTCGCGAGCCGTTCGGAGGAGGAGGAGCAGTCTCTGTGAGTATAAAAACCTACTTTAACCCGGGGATCGCGGCCTAGTTTCGGGAGCCGTTCGGAGGAGGGGGAGCAGTCTCTGTGAGTGAGTATAAAAACCTACTATAACCCGGGGGTCGCGGCCTAGTTTCGCGAGCCGTTCGGAGGAGGAGGAGCAGTCTCTGTGAGTATAAAAACCTACTTTAACCCGGGGATCGCGGCCTAGTTTCGGGAGCCGTTCGGAGGAGGAGGAGCAGTCTCTGTGTGAGTATAAAAACCTACTATAACCCGGGGGTCGCGGCCTAGTTTCGCGAGCCGTTCGGAGGAGGAGGAGCAGTCTCTGTGAGTATAAAAACCTACTTTAACCCGGGGATCGCGGCCTAGTTTCGGGAGCCGTTCGGAGGAGGAGGAGCAGTCTCTGTGAGTATAAAAACCTACTATAACCCGGGGATCGCGGCCTAGTTTCGGGAGCCGTTCGGAGGAGGAGGAGCAGTCTCTGTGAGTATAAAAACCCACTTTAACCCGGGGATCGCGGCCTAGTTTCGGGAGCCGTTCGGAGGAGGAGGAGCAGTCTCTGTGTGAGTATAAAAACCCACTTTAACCCGGGGATCGCGGCCTAGTTTCGGGAGCCGTTCAGAGGAGGGGGAGCAGTCTCTGTGTGAGTATAAAAACCTACTATAACCCGGGGATCGCGGCCTAGTTTCGGGAGCCGTTCGGAGGAGGAGGAGCAGTCTCTGTGTGAGTATAAAAACCCACTTTAACCCGGGGATCGCGGCCTAGTTTCGGGAGCCGTTCAGAGGAGGAGGAGCAGTCTCTGTGTGAGTATAAAAACCCACTTTAACCCGGGGATCGCGGCCTAGTTTCGGGAGCCGTTCGGAGGAGGAGGAGCAGTCTCTGTGTGAGTATAAAAACCCACTTTAACCCGGGGATCGCGGCCTAGTTTCGGGAGCCGTTCGGAGGAGGAGGAGCAGTCTCTGTGCGAGTATAAAAACCTACTTTAACCCGGGGATCGCGGCCTAGTTTCGGGAGCCGTTCGGAGGAGGAGGAGCAGTCTCTGTGTGAGTATAAAAACCTACTTTAACCCGGGGATCGCGGCCTAGTTTCGGGAGCCGTTCGGAGGAGGAGGAGCAGTCTCTGTGTGAGTATAAAAACCTACTTTAACCCGGGGATCGCGGCCTAGTTTCGGGAGCCGTTCGGAGGAGGAGGAGCAGTCTCTGTGTGAGTATAAAAACCTACTTTAACCCGGGGATCGCGGCCTAGTTTCGGGAGCCGTTCGGAGGAGGAGGAGCAGTCTCTGTGTGAGTATAAAAACCTACTTTAACCCGGGGATCGCGGCCTAGTTTCGGGAGCCGTTCGGAGGAGGAGGAGCAGTCTCTGTGTGAGTATAAAACCTACTTTAACCCGGGGATCGCGGCCTAGTTTCGCGAGCCGTTCGGAGGAGGAGGAGCAGTCTCTGTGTGAGTATAAAAACCTACTTTAACCCGGGGGTCGCGGCCTAGTTTCGCGAGCCGTTCGGAGGAGGAGGAGCAGTCTCTGTGAGTATAAAAACCTACTTTAACCCGGGGATCGCGGCCTAGTTTCGGGAGCCGTTCGGAGGAGGGGGAGCAGTCTCTGTGAGTGAGTATAAAAACCTACTATAACCCGGGGGTCGCGGCCTAGTTTCGCGAGCCGTTCGGAGGAGGAGGAGCAGTCTCTGTGAGTATAAAAACCTACTTTAACCCGGGGATCGCGGCCTAGTTTCGGGAGCCGTTCGGAGGAGGAGGAGCAGTCTCTGTGTGAGTATAAAAACCTACTATAACCCGGGGGTCGCGGCCTAGTTTCGCGAGCCGTTCGGAGGAGGAGGAGCAGTCTCTGTGAGTATAAAAACCTACTTTAACCCGGGGATCGCGGCCTAGTTTCGGGAGCCGTTCGGAGGAGGAGGAGCAGTCTCTGAGAGTATAAAAACCTACTATAACCCGGGGATCGCGGCCTAGTTTCGGGAGCCGTTCGGAGGAGGAGGAGCAGTCTCTGTGAGTATAAAAACCCACTTTAACCCGGGGATCGCGGCCTAGTTTCGGGAGCCGTTCGGAGGAGGAGGAGCAGTCTCTGTGTGAGTATAAAAACCCACTTTAACCCAGGGATCGCGGCCTAGTTTCGGGAGCCGTTCGGAGGAGGAGGAGCAGTCTCTGTGTGAGTATAAAAACCCACTTTAACCCGGGGATCGCGGCCTAGTTTCGGGAGCCGTTCGGAGGAGGAGGAGCAGTCTCTGTGTGAGTATAAAAACCCACTTTAACCCGGGGATCGCGGCCTAGTTTCGGGAGCCGTTCGGAGGAGGAGGAGCAGTCTCTCTGTGAGTATAAAAACCTACTTTAACCCGGGGATCGCGGCCTAGTTTCGGGAGCCGTTCGGAGGAGGAGGAGCAGTCTCTGTGTGAGTATAAAAACCCACTTTAACCCGGGGATCGCGGCCTCGTTTCGGGAGCCGTTCGGAGGAGGAGGAGCAGTCTCTGTGTGAGTATAAAACCTACTTTAACCCGGGGATCGCGGCCTAGTTTCGGGAGCCGTTCGGAGGAGGAGGAGCAGTCTCTGTGTGAGTATAAAAACCTACTTTAACCCGGGGATCGCGGCCTAGTTTCGGGAGCCGTTCGGAGGAGGAGGAGCAGTCTCTGTGTGAGTATAAAAACCTACTATAACCCGGGGATCGCGGCCTAGTTTCGGGAGCCGTTCGGAGGAGGAGGAGCAGTCTCTCTGTGAGTATAAAAACCTAACGGTAACTTCCTGTTTTCCAGTTTCTTTTTCCAAAAGTGACGTCAGAGGGAAGCTGTGATCTGATTGGTTGATAGTCTGCCCCAAATTTAAAAAAAAAACACAGCTAAACTCATAAACTTAAATTAAACTAATTAATTAATTAGTGATGGCTGGTCAGGCGATGTGCTTGAGCTGCTTGATGTGGGAGCTGGCAGATCCCATTGCGAGCTGCAGCGACCACATCTGCAGTAAGTGTTGGCTGCTCGAAGAGCTCCGGCTCAGAGTTGATGAGCTGGAGTCTGAGCTTCAAACACTGAGGCACATCTGGGAGGGGGAGACTTACCTGGACACTGTGTTTCAGGAGGCAGTCACACCTGTCAGGGTAAATAGTTTAAATCCTGCCAGTGGCCAGGGACAGCAGGGTGTGACTGCAAGTCAGGCAGGTAAAGGGAACCAGCAGTCAGGAACTCAGGAGCCTCAGCCCTTGACTCTGTCCAACAGGTATGAGGCACTTGCTCCCGGTGTGGATGGCGAACAGGGCTGCAGGAAGGATGAGTCAGTTGACCAAGGCACCATGGTTCAGCAGGCCATTCAAGGGGAGGGAGTAAATAAGCAAGTTGTAGTTGTCGGGGATTCTATTATCAGGGGGATAGATAGTATCCTTTGTGAACAGGATAAAGAGTCCCGCATGGTATGTTGCCTGCCCGGTGCTGGGGTGCGGGACATCTCTGACCGGCTTGAAAGGATACTGGAGAGGGAGGGGGAGGATCCAGTTGTTGTGATCCATGTCGGTACCAACAACATAGGCAAGCCTAGGAAAGAGGACCTGTTTAGAGATTATAAAGAGCTAGGATTCAAATTAAAAAACAGGTCCTCAAGGGTCATAATCTCCGGATTACTGCCCGAGCCACGTGCAAATTGGCACAGGGAGGCAAGAATAAGGGAAGTTAACACGTGGCTGAAAGAGTGGTGTGGGAAAGAGGGGTTCCTTTTCATGGGACACTGGCATCAGTTTTGGGACAGGGGGGACCTATACTGTTGGGATGGTCTCCACCTGAACCGAGCTGGGACCAGTGTTCTGGCGAAAAGAGTAAATAGGGTGGTCAATAGGACTTTAAACTAGAGATTGGGGAGGGGGGAAGGGAAAGTCAGGGAACCAAGAGGTGAAGTAATCAGTGGGAAGCGTAGCTGCTTAGGAATACAAAAAAGCACGAAAAGACAGAACTCAGGAGAGGTTACGATAGTCCCCATCCCACAAAATATGACACAGTGTATGGAAAGGCTCAGTAAACCAAGGTCCACCACACTAAGAAAACAAAAAGGGACGGTCAATAGAGAATTAAAGGTGCTATATTTAAATGCGTGCAGTGTATGGAACAAGGTTGTGACTGGCAGGTATGATGTGGTAGGCATCACAGAAACGTGGTTGCAGGGGGTTCAGGACTGGCATTTAAACATCCAGGGATTCACAACCTATCGAAAAGACAGAGAGGTGGGCAGAGGGGGCGGGGTTGCCTTGTTAATTAGGAATGAAATTAAATCAATAGCACTAAACGACATAGGGTCAGATGATGTGGAGTCTGTGTGGGAAGAGTTGAGGAACCACAAAGGCAAAAAAACCATAATGGGAGTTATGTACAGGCCTCCTAACAGTGGTCAGGACCAGGGGCACAAGATGCACCACGAAATAGAAAGGGCATGTCAGAAAGGCAAGGTCACAGTGATCATGGGGGACTTCAATATGCAGGTGGACTGGGTAAATAATGTTGCCAGTGGACCCAAGGAAAGGGAATTCATTGAATGTTTACAGGGGGGCTTTTTGGAACAGCTTGTGATGGAGCCCACGAGGGAACAGGCCATTCTGGACTTAGTGTTATGTAATGAGCCAGAATTGATAAAAGATCTTAAAGTAAGGGAACACTTAGGAGGCAGCGATCATAATATGGTAGAATTCAATCTCCAATTTGAAAGAAAGAAGGTAGAATCAGATGTAAAGGTGTTACAGTTAAATAAAGGTAACTACAGGGGCATGAGGGAGGAACAGACGAAAATCGACTGGGAGCAGAGCCTAGTGGGAAAGACAGTAGAACAGCAATGGCAGGAGTTTCTGGGAGTAATTGAGGACACAGTACAGAGGTTCATCCCAAAGAAAAGAAAGGTTATCAGAGGGGGGATTAGGCAGCCATGGCTGACAAAGGAAGTTAGGGAATGCATCAAAGCAAAAGAGAAAGCCTATAATGTGGCAAAGAGTAGTGGGAAGTCAGAAGATTGGGAAGGCTACAAAAACAAACAGAGGATAACAAAGAGAGAAATAAGGAAAGAGGATCAAATATGAAGGTAGGCTAGCCACTAACATTAGGAATGATAGTAAAAGTTTCTTTAAATACATTAAAAACAAACGGGAGACATTGGGCCGCTCCAAAATGATGCTGGTAATCTAGTGATGGGAGACAAGGAAATAGCGGAGGAACTTTTGTGAGGGCCACGAAGAATCCAGCACGAGTTTTAAGGATACAAAGATGGGAACCGATGTAGGAAGTCAGTGGGGACGGAAACAAAAGGCAGGAAGGAAGAGTGTGTAAAGCATGACCAGAGAAAGCAGGGCAGAGAGCAAGGAAAGTCTACATTAAACTGCATTTATTTCAATGCAAGGGGCCTGACGGGCAAAGCGGATGAACTCAGGGCATGGATGGGCACATGGGACTGGGATATTATAGCTATGACTGAAACATGGCTAAGGGAGGGGCAGGACTGGCAGCTCAATGTTCCGGGGTACAGATGCTATAGAAAGGATAGAACAGGAGGTAAGAGAGGAGGGGGAGTGGCGTTTTTGATTAGGGAGAACATCACGGCAGTACTTAGAGGGGATATATCCGAGGGTTCGCCCACTGAGTCTATATGGGTGGAACTGAAAAATAAGAAGGGAGAGATCACCTTGATAGGACTGTACTACAGGCCCCCAAATAGTCAGCGGGAAATTGAGGAGCAAATATGTAAGGAGATTACAGATAGCTGCAAGAAAAATAGGGTGGTAATAGTAGGGGACTTTAACTTTCCCAACATTGACTGGGACAGCCATAGCATTAGGGGCTTGGATGGAGGGAAATTTGTTGAGTGTATTCAGGAGGAATTTCTCATTCAGTATGTGGATGGACCGACTAGAGAGGGGGCAAAACTTGACCTCGTCTTGGGAAATAAGGAAGGGCAAGTGACAGAAGTGTTAGTGAGGGATCACTTTGGGACAAGTGACCATAACTCCATTAGTTTTAAGATAGCTATGGAGAATGATAGGTCTGGCCCAAGAGTTAAAATTCTTAATTGGGGCAAGGCCAATTTTGATGGTATCAGACAGGAACTTTCAGAGGTAGATTGGGGGAGACTGTTGGCAGGCAAAGGGACAGCTGGTAAATGGGAGGCTTTTAAAAATGTGTTAACCAGGGTTCAGGGTAAGCACATTCCCTTTAGAGTGAAGGGCAAGGCTGGTAGAAGTAGGGAACCCTGGATGACTCGAGATATTGAGACTCTGGTCAAAAAGAAGAAGGAGGCATATGACGTACATAAACAACTGGGATCAAGTGGATCCCTTGAAGAGTATAGAGATTGTCGAAATAGAGTTAAGAGGGAAATCAGGAGGGCAAAAAGGGGACATGAAATTGCTTTGACAAATAATGCAAAGGAGAATCCAAAGAGCTTCTACAGATACATCAAGGGAAAAAGAGTAACTAGGGACAGAGTAGGGCCTCTCAAGGATCAACAAGGACATCTATGTGCAGAGCCACAAGAGTTGGGTGAAATCCTGAATGAATATTTCTCATCGGTATTCACGGTGGAGAAAGGCATGGATGTTAGGAAAGTAAGGGAAATAAATAGTGATGTCTTGAGAAGTGTGCATATTACAGAGGAGGAGGTGCTGGAAATCTTAAAGCGCATCAAGGTAGATAAATCCCCGGGACCTGATGAAATGTATCCCAGGATGTTGTGGGAGGCTAGGGAGGAAATTGCGGGTCCCCTAACAGAGATATTTGAATCATCGGCAGCCACAGGTGAGGTGCCTGAAGATTGGAGAGTAGCGAATGTTGTGCCCTTGTTTAAGAAGGGCAGCAGGGAAAAGCCTGGGAACTACA
This sequence comes from Scyliorhinus torazame, assembly GCF_047496885.1. Lineage (NCBI taxonomy): Eukaryota > Metazoa > Chordata > Chondrichthyes > Carcharhiniformes > Scyliorhinidae > Scyliorhinus > Scyliorhinus torazame. The sequence continues at coordinate 40,299,642 of NC_092733.1, read as the reverse complement.
GACCGGTGAGCCTAACGTCTGTAGTAGGTAAGTTGCTAGAAGGTATTCTGAGAGACAGGATCTACAAGCATTTAGAGAGGCAAGGACTGATTCGTGGCAGTCAGCATGGCTTTGTGCGTGGAAAATCATGTCTCTCAAATTTGATTGAGTTTTTTGAGGGGGTGACCAAGAAGGTAGATGAGGGCAGTGCAGTAGACGTTGTCTACATGGACTTTAGCAAAGCCTTTGACAAGGTACCGCATGGTAGGTTGTTGCAGAAGGTTAAAGCTCATGGGATCCAGGGTGAGGTTGCCAATTGGATTCAAAATTGGCTGGACGACAGAAGACAGAGGGTGGTTGTAGAGGGTTGTTTTTCAAACTGGAGGCCTGTGACCAGTGGTGTGCCTCAGGGATCGGTGCTGGGTCCACTGTTATTTGTGATTTATATTAATGATTTGGATGAGAATTTAGGAGGCATGGTTAGTAAGTTTGCAGATGACACCAAGATTGGTGGCACAGTGGATAGTGAAGAAGGGTATCTAGGATTGCAACGGGATCTTGATCAATTAGGCCAGTGGGCCGACGAATGGCAGATGGAGTTTAATTTAGATAAATGTGAGGTGATGCATTTTGGCAGATCGAATCAGGCCAGGACCTACTCAGTTAATGGTATGGCGTTGGGGAGAGTTATAGAACAAAGAGATATAGGAGTACAGGTTCATAGCTCCTTGAAGGTGGAGTCGCAGGTGGACAGGGTGGTGAAGAAGGCATTCGGCATAGAACATAGAACATAGAACAATACAGCGCAGTACAGGCCCTTCGGCCCACGATGTTGCACCGAAACAAAAGCCATCTAACCTACACTATACCATTATCATCCATATGTTTATCCAATAAACTTTTAAATGCCCTTAATGTTGGCGAGTTCACTACTGTAGCAGGTAGGGCATTCCACGGCCTCACTACTCTTTGCGTAAAGAACCTACCCCTGACCTCTGTCCTATATCTATTACCCCTCAGTTTAAGGCTATGTCCCCTCGTGCTAGCCATTTCCATCCGCGGGAGAAGGCTCTCACTGTCCACCCTATCTAACCCTCTGATCATTTTGTATGCCTCTATTAAGTCTCCTCTTAACCTTCTTCTCTCTAACGAAAACAACCTCAAGTCCATCAGCCTTTCCTCATAAGATTTTCCCTCCATACCAGGCAACATCCTGGTAAATCTCCTCTGCACCCGTTCCAAAGCCTCCACGTCCTTCCTATAATGCGGTGACCAGAACTGTACGCAATACTCCAAATGCGGCCGTACCAGAGTTCTGTACAGCTGCAACATGACCTCCTGACTCCGGAACTCAATCCCTCTACCAATAAAGGCCAACACTCCATAGGCCTTCTTCACCACCCTATCAACCTGGGTGGCAACTTTCAGGGATCTATGTACATGGACACCTAGATCCCTCTGCTCATCCACACTTTCAAGAACTTTTCCATTAGCCACATATTCCACATTCCTGTTTTTCCTTCCAAAGTGAATCACCTCACACTTCTCTACATTAAACTCCATTTGCCACCTCTCAGCCCAGCACTGCAGCTTATCTATATCCCTCTGTAACCTGCTACTTCCTTCCTCACTATCGACAACACCACCGACTTTAGTATCGTCTGCAAATTTACTCACCCACCCTTCTGCGCCTTCCTCTAGGTCATTGATAAAAATGACAAACAGCAACGGCCCCAGAACAGATCCTTGTGGTACTCCACTTGTGACTGTACTCCATTCTGAACATTTCCCATCAACCACCACCCTCTGTCTTCTTTCAGCTAGCCAATTTCTGATCCACGTCTCTAAATCACCCTCAATCCCCAGCCTCCGTATTTTCTGCAATAGCCTACCGTGGGGAACCTTATCAAACGCTTTGCTGAAATCCATATACACCACATCAACTGCTCTACCCTCGTCTACCTGTTCAGTCACCTTCTCAAAGAACTCGATAAGGTTTGTGAGGCATGACCTACCCTTCACAAAGCCATGCTGACTATCCCTGATCATATTATTCCTATCTAGATGATTATAAATCTTGTCTCTTATAATGCCCTCCAAGACTTTACCCACTACAGACGTGAGGCTCACCGGTCTATAGTTGCCGGGGTTGTCTCTGCTCCCCTTTTTGAACAAAGGGACCACATTTGCTATCCTCCAGTCCTCTGGCACTATTCCTGTATCCAATGATGACATAAAAATCAAAGCCAATGGTCCAGCAATCTCTTCCCTGGCCTCCCAGAGAATCCTAGGATAAATCCCATCAGGCCCCGGGGACTTATCTATTTTCAGCCTGTCCAGAATTGCCAACACCTCTTCCCTACTTACCTCAATGCCATCTAATCTATTTACCTGGAGCTCAGCATTCTCCTCCACAACATTATCTTTTTCCTGAGTGAATACTGACGAAAAATATTCATTTAGTATCTCGCCTATCTCTTCAGACTCTACACACAACTTCCCATCCCTGTCCTTGACTGGTCCTACTCTGTCCCTAGTCATTCGCTTATTCCTGACATACCTATAGAAAGCTTTTGGGTTTTCCTTGATCCTTCCTGCCAAATACTTCTCATGTCCCCTCCTTGCTCGTCTTAGCTCTCTCTTTAGATCCTTCCTCGCTACCATGTAACTATCCATCGCCCCAACTGAAACTTCACACCTCATCTTCACATAGGCCTCCTTCTTCCTCTTAACAAGAGATTCCACTTCTTTGGTAAACCACGGCATGCTTGGTTTCATTGGTCAGAACATTGAATACAGGAGTTGGGACGTCTTGTTGAAGTTGTACAAGACACTGGTACGGCCACACTTGGAATACTGTGTGCGGTTCTGGTCACCCTATTATAGAAAGGATATTATTAAACTAGAAAGAGTGCAGAAAAGATTTACTAGGATGTTGCCGGGACTTGATGGTTTGAGTTATAAGGAGAGGCTGGATAGACTGGGACTTTTTTCCCTGGAGCGTAGGAGGCTTAGGGGTGATCTTATAGAGGTCTATAAAATAATGAGGGGCATAGATAAGGTAGATAGTCAACATCTTTTCCCAAAGGTAGGGGAGTCTAAAATTAGAGGGCATAGGTTTAAGGTGAGAGGGGAGAGATTCAGAAGGGCCCAGAGGGGCAATTTCTTCACTCAGAGGGTAGTGAGTGTCTGGAATGTGCTGCCAGAGGTAGTAGTAGAGGCGGGTACAATTGTGTCTTTTAAAAAGCATTTAGATAGTTACATGGGTAACATGGGTATAGAGGGTTATGGGCCAAGTGCGGGCAACTGGGACTAGCTTAATGGTAAAAACTGGGCGGCATGGACTGGTTGGGCCGAAGGGCCTGTTTCCATGCTGTAAACTTCTCTGATTCTATGATTCTAAAGTAATAACATTTATTTACAACATATATATTATATATATATATATATATATATATATATATATATATATATATATATATATATATATATATATATATATATATATATAACAGCAGCAGCAACTTCCCTTGCTGCACACTCCTTCCTGCTGGTTCCTAAACTGGCCAGCTTTAATACTAGGAGTTTACTAGTGGTTTCTCCACCCCCCTCATTGGGGAAGCTCATACACCCACAGGATTGTGGGATTGTCATTAGTCCCCAGCCAATGGTAAGTAGGCAGGTTATAACATCCCTCCCCCCCCAAAGTCCAAGGAATCCACCGAAGACCCTGGCGAAGGAGGGCGTCGGACTCGTTTTGCCGCAGGCCGGACACCATTTGCACGCGGCGCTGGATCAGGCGGCGTGTAACGAGACGGAGACCGGCGCTTCCGTGATGAACGGCGCAGCGGTTGTACATCGACGGCCCGTGGACCCGAGGATTCCCCCTCTGATGCATCCTGTGTCTCCATCTCAGAGTCAGAGTCTGCTGCCTCCGTCATGTCAGCGTCTCTATCTCCATTCGGTTCTGTAACGACCTGCGCAGGCTTCGAGTGAGGCACCAGTGGAAGATTGTGAGGACTACCTTCCATTGTCTCTGGTCTCTGCGGCTGTTGAAATGAGCTCCGGGGGCGGGGAATCTTTTGAGGGGATAGTCTTCTGGACCGAACGTGGTCAACATGTTTGCGCTGGAGATGACCCTGGACTTGCACCTGGTAAGATATAGGGCCCGTTTGGCGAAAGATTACGCCAGGAATCCAGTGGGCACCACCAGAAAAATTGCTAACGAACACGGGATCACCGGGCGCAAACTGCCGAATCGGCCGATGCCGAGAAAATCCCTGTCCCTGCCGTTCTCGTGTGCGGCGTACTTTTGCGCCAATGTCCGGGAAAACAATACTAAGGCGGGTGCGAAGTCTCCGGCCCATTAGGAGTTCTGCGGGAGCTACCCCAGTCACCGCATGGGGTGGTCCTATACGAAAACAAAAAGCGAGCCAGTCTCGTGTCCATTGATCCGGAAGACTGCTTCTTTAGGCCTCTTTTGAATGTCTGCACTGCGCACTCTGCCAACCCATTTGAAGCCGTAAGGGGCAGTGCGGATATGGCGTGTGCCATTCATCTTCATGAACCTCGCAAACTCCTCACTAGTGAATGGAGTGCCGTTATCCGTGACTAGCACCTCGGGGAGGCCATGCGTACTAAACGACAAACGCATCTTTTCAATTGTTGCGCAGGACGTTGTCCCCTGCATCTTATGCACCTCTAGCCATTTAGACTGGGCGTCAATTAATAGAAGGAACATGGATCCTTGAAAAGGACCTGCGAAATCTGCATGTAAGCGTGCCCAAGGCCGCCCTGGCCATTCCCAGTGATGTAGGGGCGCGGCCGGCGGAAGCTTCTGATGCTCCTGGCAAATGGAGCAGTTTTGGGCCACCTTCTCAATGTCGGTGTCGAGGCCTGGCCACCAGACATAACTCTGGGCCAACATTTTCATTTTGGTCACACCTGGATGCCCATTGTGCAAGTCTGTTAGTATCAGCTCCTGGCCTTTTTCCAGGACAATCACACGCGTCCCCCACAAGAGGATGCCGTCTTCCACGCTGAATTCTGACAGCTTGGAGGAAAATGCCCGCAACTCACCTGGGAGCTGTCTATGCTGCCCACCATACAGGACTATGTGCCGAACCTTTGACAGGACTGGCTCCGTCTGGGTCCACTCACGGATCTGTGATGCCGTGACAGGCAAGGTGTCCATAAAATTTAGGGTTGCAACCACCTCACCGGTCGTGGGGGTCGACATGGGGCCGGTCGATAAAGGCAATCGGCTCAGTGCGTCGGCATTTGCTATCTGCGAACCTGGTTTGTGCTCCAGAGAATACTCGTATGCAGCAAGCAACAAAGCCCAGCGCTGGATCCGTGCAGAAGCAATGGGCGGTATTGGCTTATCCTCTCTGAAAAGTCCCAGCAGAGGCTTATGATCAGTCACGATAGTGAAATGGCGGCCATACATGTACTGGTGGAAGCGTTTCACCACAAAAAGCCCTCCTTCTCGATCTGCGCATACTTTTTCTCCACTGCAGTCAATGTGCGGGAGGCGAAAGCTATCGGTCATTCGGCCCCGTTCTCCATCTTGTGGGACAAGACGGCCCCCCAATACCATACGGGGATGCATCACATGTGACGAGCAAAGGCTTTCCAGGATCATAGTGGGTTAATAACCCAGACGACGACAATTGTTCCTTTACCCGCCGGATAGCGGTTTCTTGCGGCTGACCCCAAACCCAGGTGTGATTTTTCTTTAGCAGAAGGTGCAAAGGGGCCAGCGTAGTTGCCAGATTGGGGAGGAACTTCCCGCAATAGTTTACGAGACCGAGAAAAGAACGAAGATGCGAAGTGTCAGTCGGGGCGGGGGCATGTTGAATTGCACGCACCTTCTCTGCGACGGGGTGCAAACCTTCGCGGTCCACCCGATAACCTAGGTAGACGACTTCCTTTGCCTGAAATACACACTTCGTGCGACGTAAACGGACTCCAGCCTCCGAAAGGCGTCTAAGGACAGCCTCCAGATTTTCCAAAAGTTCCTGCTCCGACGTCCCTGTAATCAAAACGTCATCTAGGTAGACAGCCACACGTGGTAAACCTCTCAAAATGCCCTCCATAACACATTGAAAAATTGCGCAGGCAGAGGATACTCCAAAGGGCAACCGTGTATATTCATACAGGCCCCGGTGTGTATTAATCATTACATATGGGCGGGAGGCAGGGTCCAGCTCCAACTGCAGGTAGGCGTGACTCATATCTAATTTTGTGAACGAGAGTCCACCTGCAAGCTTTGTGTAGAGATCCTCTATGCGAGGCATTGGATATCGGTCGAGTCGGGAAGCCGTATTCACTGTAAGTTTATAGTCGCCACACAAGCGAACTGTGGCATCTGGCTTCATTACAGGTACAATTGGTGCTGCCCAGTCAGCAAAACGGACGGGCCTGATAATACCCAAACTCTCCAAACGAGTGAGCTCCCCTTCTAACTTCTCGAGCAAGGCGTAAGGCACCGGGCGCGCCCGGAAATAGCGCGGCGTGGCTCCTGGTTCAACTTGGATACGGGCTACGGCCCCTTTTATTTTCCCCAAACCAGACTGGAGTATATCTGGGTATCGTCCTAGCACCTCAGTCAACCCTTCAGAAACTGTTTGGAGGATGTGCTGCCATTGCAACCGCAAATGGCGCAACCAGTCCCGACCCAACAGGCTGGGCCCATGGCCGCGCACCACGATAAGTGGGAAACGCTCCTCCTGGTGTCCAAAAACAACAGGGGTCATTGTAGTTCCTGCAATGTCCAGTGGTTCCCTCGTGTAGGTGGCCAACCTGGCCTGTGAGTCGGTTAATGTAAGGGTCTGTATACCCTGCTTGATGCGGTCGAATGTCCTCTGGGCGATCACGGAGACCGCTGCGCCAGTATCCAACTCCATCTCAAGCGGGTGGACATTGACCCGTACTGTCACCTTAATGGGGGCCACACGGGGAGCTGCCACACAATGCAGCTGCAGGCAGTCGTCCTCCGTCTCCATGTCCTCAGGAGTAGTCGCCGCAGGTTCATCCACATGGAAGGTACGGCCTCTGGGCTGGTCCCAGTTACGGCCCCTGGGCTGGTCCCAGTTTCGGTCGGAATGACGGCGCCGCTGGCGCCCCCAGGACCGCCGTCCACGACGGGGTCGGCGCCTACAAGTCTGACACGGACATGGCTCCTCATCCATTGGTTCTGGAGAAGGCTCCCTTCGGGGAGGAATGTCCGACGGCCACTGGCGTCGGTCCGGACGTTGCCTCGCCCAAGGTACCGCAGGAGTGCGGGGGGACGTTTTCGGACGGAAGGGGTTGCGCCCCAAGGCATGCACTTCCATTCCCTGTAGCTCCTGCACTCCTCGTTCTGCGCTCTCTCGGGACAATACTATTTGAATGGCCTGTTGAAAAGTCAATGTTGGCTCAATCAACAACTTTCTCTGGGTGGCCGCATTGTTAATACCGCAAACCAAACGGTGGCGTAACATTTCTGACAAGGTCTCACCATAATCACAGTACTCCGCAATCCTGCGTAGCCTGGATAGAAAATCGGCAAGGGATTCTCCAGGGGTCCTCTCAGCGGTATTAAACCGGTAACGCTGGACTATCATGGACGGGGTTGGGTTAAAATGTTGCCCCACTATATTCACAAGTTCATCAAACGTTTTGGTGTCCGGCGCAGCTGGGTACGTAAGGCTCCTAATCACCCAAACATATGCAGGCCGCAGGCGGTGAGCAATATGACCACCTGGCGCTCGTTTTCAGTGATATTGTTTGCCCGGAAATAATAACGCATCCATTGTGTGTACTGGTTCCAGCTTTCCAGCGCTGCATCCAAAACATCCAAACGTCCGTACAGAGGCATGGTATAATGGTAAAACAACTTCCAACCTGTATCCAACAAAAATCCAGGGAGGTGGCTTCAGCAGTGTAGACAGCTATTCACTTTAACCTTCGTCGCCAGTTTTGTGAGGGCCACGAAGAATCCAGCACGAGTTTTAAGGATACAAAGTAATAACATTTATTTACAATAACATATATATATATATATATATATATATAACAGCAGCAGCAACTTCCCTTGCTGCACACTCCTTCCTGCTGGTTCCTAAACTGGCCAGCTTTATTTATACTAGGAGTTTACTAATGGTTTCTCCGCCCCCCTCATTGGGGAAGCTCATACACCCACAGGATTGTGGGATTGTCATTAGTCCCCAGCCAATGGTAAGTAGGCAGGTTATAACAGGAACTAAATAAGTACTTTGCGTCAGTCTTCACAGTAGGAGACATGAGTAATACCCCAACAATTCAGGAGAGTCAGGGGGCAGAGTTGAATATGGTAGCCATCACAAAGGAGAAAGTGCTAAAGAAACTAAGAGGTCTAAAAATTGATAAATCTCCGGGCCCAGATGGGCTACATCCTAGAGTTCTAAAGGAGATAGCTGAAGAAATAGTGGAGGCGTTAGTTATGATCTTTCAAAAGTCACTGGAGTCAGGGAAAGTCCCAGAGGATTGGAAAATCGCTGTTGTAACCCCCCTGTTCAAGAAGGGAACAAGGAAAAAGATGGAAAATTATAGGCCAATTAGCCTGACCTCGGTTGTTGGCAAGATTCTAGAATCCACCGTTAAGGATGAGATTTCTAAATTCTTGGAAATGCAGGGTCGGATTAGGACAAGTCAGCATGGATTTAGTAAGGGGAGGTCGTGCCTGACAAACCTGTTAGAGTTCTTTGAAGAGATAACAAATAGGTTAGACCAAGGAGAGCCAATGGATGTTATCTATCTTGACTTCCAAAAGGTCTTTGATAAGGTGCCTCACGGGTGACTGCTGAGTAAAACAAGGGCCCATGGTATTCGAGGCAAGGTACTAACATGGATTGACGATTGGCTGTCAGGCAGAAGGCAGAGAGTTGGGATAAAAGGTTCTTTTTCAGAATGGCAACCGGTGACGAGTGGTGTCCCGCAGGGTTCAGTGTTGGGGCCACAGCTGTTCTCTTTATATATTAACAATCTAGATGACGGGACTGGGGGCATTCTGGCTAAGTTTGCCGATGATACAAAGATAGGTGGAGGGGCAGGTAGTATGGAGGAGGTGGGGAGGCTGCAGAAAGATTTAGACAGTTTAGGAGAGTGGTCCAAGAAATGGCTGATGAAATTCAACGTGGGCAAGTGCGAGGTCTTGCACTTTGGAAAAAAGAATAGAGGCATGGACTATTTTCTAAACGGTGACAAAATTCATAATGCTGAAGTGCAAAGGGACTTGGGAGTCCTAGTCCAGGATTCTCTAAAGGTAAACTTGCAGGTTGAGTCCGTAATTAAGAAAGCAAATGCAATGTTGTCATTTATCTCAAGAGGCTTGGAATATAAAAGCAGGGATGTACCTCTGAAGCTTTATAAAGCATTAGTTAGGCCCCATTTAGAATACTGTGAGCAATTTTGGGCCCCACACCTCAGGAAGGACATACTGGCACTGGAGATTCACACGGATGATCCCAGGAATGGTAGGCCTATCATACGATGAACGTCTGTGGATCCTGGGATTATATTCATTGGAGTTTAGGAGGTTGAGGGGAGATCTAATAGAAACTTACAAGAAAATGAATGGCTTAGATAGGGTGGATGTAGGGAAGTTGTTTCCATTAGCAGGGAGACTAGGACCCGGGGGCACAGCCTGAGAATAAAAGGGAGTCACTTAAGAACAGAGATGAGGAGAATTACTTCAGCCAGAGAGTGGTGGGTCTGTGGAATTCATTGCCACAGAGGGCGGTGGAGGCCGGGACGTTGAGTGTCTTTAAGACAGAAGTTGATAAATTCTTGATTTCTCGAGGAATTAAGGGCTATGGAGAGAGAGCGGGTAAATGGAGTTGAAATCAGCCATGATTGAATGGTGGAGTGGACTCGATGGGCCGAATGGCGTTACCTCCGCTCCTATGTCTTATGGTCTTAACTACCACCTGTGTGCAGAACACCGGGTACGTGGATAAAGTATCTGAAGTAAAAGGATGCTCTCACACTAGAGTGAGAGAAGTGAATGTGCAACGAGTGCTGGGTTCCCCGTGCACCAGTCACTGAAGGTAAGCATGCAGGTGCAGCAGGCGGTAAAGAAGGCTAACGGTATGTTGGCCTTCATTGCGAGAGGTTTCGCGTACAGGAACAGGGATGTCCTGCTGCAATTATACCGGGCCTTGGTGAGGCCACGCCTGGAGTCGTGTGGGCAGTTTGGTCTCTTTATCAGAGGAAGGATGGTCTTGCGATAGAGGGAGTGCAGTGAAGGTTTACCAGACTGATTCCTGGGATGGCAGGACCGATGTGTGAGGAGAGATTGGATTGGTTAGGATTAGACTCGCTGGAATGAGGTGGGATCTCATAGAAACCTAAAACATTCTCACAGGACTGGCCAGGTCAGATGCAGGAAGGATGTTCCTGATGGCGGGCGTGTACCAGGGGCCACAGTCCGAGGACACAGGTGGAGCATTTAGGACAGAGTTGAAGAGAATTTTTTGTACCCAGAGATTGGTCGGTCTGTGGAATTCATTGTGTTTTCAAGAAGCAGCTCGATATCGCACTTGGGGCGAAGGGGATCAAAGGACATGGGGGAAAGCGGCATTGGGCTATTGAGTTGGATGATCAGCCACGATCAGAATGACTGGGGGAGCAGGCTCGAGGGGCCGAATGGCCTCCTCCTGCTCCTATTTGTGATGTTTCTGTTTCAAAGCTGATTCTGGAAACACCAGGAAACGACGTGTGAAGATCTCACACCAAGAGTGCGGTCGCAGTATTTAGACAAAAGCGCCACACAACATTCTGCAGGAAGGGCCGCAGAATCGATTCACACTGACCTGCATGAGGAGTAGCCCGACGATGAATGCACTCCCTTGGCAATATCCAACTTCACGGTCCACCAGAGAGTACGCCTGTAACAAAGAAACGCAGTATCAAACCTGGGAGAAAATTCAGGCCCGTCTTACAATGCACGAGGACTCAGCGGCTGACTGATGGCCAAGGGACACTTTTCTGCTACTTCACAATAACGGGCATGCTGGAGGCTCTTGCCGTTCAAACCAGCCATGGGTCGAGAGAACCAGGGTCTTGTTCAATTAGCACCACCACCCGGTATACATGAATGACACGGCACAATAATGAATCTTCAGAGTAAAGCTTAGTAAACGTCAATGTGGAGGTACCATCCTGTGGGTTATGGCAATACAAAGCCTCCTTTGGGCTATTCTCGATGTGACTATTGTCTGCGTGTTTACAATATGGTCCTCCTCGCCCACCGCCACAGTGCACAAACACATCAGCTTGTTTGTTATTGTTTGTTTGTTGTACCCACAGGAGGAGGCCATTCAGCCATCGTGTCTACACCGGCTCCCAAAAGAGCTACCCAGCTCGTCCCATTCCCCAGCCCCATCTCCGAAACCCTCTAAATTCGTCACTTTCAAATATATATCCAGCTCTCTTTTGAAACCTCTGATGAAATTCGTAGAACCCTGGAGCTGTGAAGCAATTGTGCTAACCACTATGCTACCGTGCTGCCCCAAGGAAGTGATGCTACACCTCTACAAATCATTGGTCAGACCACATTTGGAGTATTGTGTTCAGTTCTGGGCACCTTATTGAAGGAAGGATGTTAAAGCCCTGGAGAGAGTGCAGAGGAGATTTACTCGAATGATGCCAGGAATGAGGAATTTTAAATACAAGGGGAAATTGGGCTTGTTCCCCTGGAGCAGAGACGATTAAGAGGCGACCTTATTGAGGTGTTCAAAATTCTGAACAATTTTGAAGGATATTCCGTTTCCACTGTTTGGTATGTCAGTGACTTGGGGGGGGGGGGGGGGGGGGGGGGGGTCACAATTTCAGGATGGTCAGCAAGAGAGCTCGGAGTGAGATGAAGAGAAAATTCTATGTTGGGGTTGGAGGTTGGAGTTGTTGGGGTTTGGAATGTGCTGCCTGGGAGTGTGGTGGAGGTGAGCATAGTGGTTAGCACAGTTGCTTCACAGGTCCAGGGTCCCAAGTTCGATTCCCGGCTTGGGTTATTGTCTGTGTGGAGCCTACACGTCCTCCCCGTGTCTGCGTGGGTTTCCTCCGGGTGCTCCGGTTTCCTCCCACAGCCCAAAGATGTGCAGGTGAGGTCGACTGGCCGTAATAAATTGCCCTTAGTGTCCAAAATTGCCCTTAGTGTTGGGTGGGGTTACTGGGTTATGCGGATAGGGTGGAGGTGTGGGCTTGGGTAGGGTGCTCTTTCCGAGAGTCGGTGCAGACTCGATGGGCCGAATGGCCTCCTTCTGCACTGTAAATTCTATGAAATACTCCATGCCTCTATGTCAATGATGTTGTTCTGGCACATGCCTGACGGAAGCCCGTGTCTTGGTATACTTGGGTATACTGCTCACGATTAGAAACTGGTATATTTTCTGGAATGCCATTATACCTGTGACGGTGCACATGGAAGAAGTTTACATACATCAGCGTTTGAGCTTAAAGTTACTGACCTCGGTTCAAATTTATCAAATTCAACTTTGTTCAGTACTAAATTCTCAACTTGGTGGTGTTGATGTCTCTCAGACTGAATCTGAAAGTACACAGGGAAGTAAAAGGGAAATGAATTAAGGCTCGACTAACTCAAGATTATGCACCAATGAATGGTTGCTTCCTCTGTTGTAAATTTCACGATTCTAGTCTGGTTTGTCTGGTGTGTACTCCGAGGGTAAAATTTGTTTGATTTGCAGTGACATTGGATTTCTCAATGAGATCTCCACACTTCCACATATCCACTGCTCCCTTTCCCAGCACTGAGTCAATCATTTAAATTTGTGCTGAGACACTCCAATCCCAAGACAGTGAAGCATGAAAGCTGGACACAAATACTTTCCTTGCTAACAGGAGGGGTTTATTTACAGAACGCAGCGTGTCCTCTATCTGCGACCTACCTACCAACCACGTGTGGCAGCAGTCCCTCTTTATAAGTACTCCGAGTACCTGGTTAAACAATGCCCTTCATTTGTGCATCTTAATGTAGTTAACATACTATTTACTTGCCGTGGCACAGCACACAATGCCACACAACCAATGGTGTAAGCATTTGTGTCTCCATATTGCTCCTACGAATCCGCACTCTCTCCACGGCTAAAGGGAATGTTGTTCCCTTGGCGGATAGGCCGGGGAGTCAATAGTGGAGGAGCACAGAAATGGAGAGGCTAAATCAATAGTTTGCCTCAGATTTCACATTGGAGGCCAGCAGCACCATCCCAATAGTAACAGCTAATGCAGAATAATAGAAAAGGAGAAACAATCATCTTCAAGAAGGAAAAAGTACTGAACAAACTCTTGGGATTGAGGGCAGACAATTCCCCAGGGCCTGATGGCCGACATCCTAGGGTTTTAAAGGAAGTGGCAGTGGAGATAGTGGATCCATTGGTTATAATATTCCAAAATTCCCTAGATGCGGGAAAGGTTCCAGTGGATTGGAAAAATACTAACATAACGCCCTTATTCAAAAAGGGAGGGAGGCAGAAAGTAGATAACTATAGACATCGGTCATTGGGAAATTATTAGAATCCATTATTAAGGAAGTAATAACAGTACATTTGCAAAGTCAAAATGCGAATCAGCATAGTTTTATGAAGGGTAGATCATGTTTGACTAATTGATGAATGTTCTTAAGATGTAACAAGCCAAGTGGATAATGGGAATCCTGGACATGTAGTGGACCTCCGGAAGGCATTTGATAAGGTGCCGCACAAAAGGTTAATTCACAAGGTTAGATCACATGGGATTAGGGGTAATTTATTCGCTTGGATAGAAGACAGGGGACAGATTTGGGATAAATGGCTCTTTCTCTGGATGGCAAGATGTAACCAGTGGGGAGGCCACAGGGTTCAGTCCTTGGGTCCCAGCTATTTACAATCTATATTAACGACATGTATACAGGAATAGAAGGTTCTATCGCCAAATTTGCAGATGAGACAAAAATAGGTGCAACAGTAAAGTTACAATGAGGAATTAAGAAGTTTACAAATGAACCTGGATAAGTTAGGTGAGGGGCCAAAATTTGGCAGATGGAGTTTAACGTGGATAACGTGTGAAGTTACCACTTTAGTCATAAAAATGTGAAGGCAGCTTGTTATCTAAATGGACAGAAACCTCAGAGTGCTTCGGTGCAGAGGGATAAGAAGTGTCCTTGTGCATGAATCTCAGAAAACTAGCGAGCAATTACAGCTGGTAAATGGAATTGTGGCTTTGTAGCTAAAGGAATAAAGTATAAATGCAGGGAAGTGTTGTTGCAACCGTACAAGGCATTGGTGAGACCGCCCCTGGAGCACGCCCCTGGAGCACGCCCCTGGAGCACGGTGTCCAGTTTTGGTCCCTTATTTGAGGAGAGATGTAATTGCATTGGAGGCAGTTCAGAGGAGGTTCACGAGATTCCAGAGATATGGGGTTTGTCTTACGAATAAAGATTGAGCAGTTTGGGCCTATAATCTCTGGCGTTTAGAAAAATGAGAGGCTATTTAATTGAGGTATACAAGATGATAAAAGGAATTGACAAAGTAGCTGTGGAGCTGATGTTTCCTCGTGTGGGGCAATCCAGAACGAGTCTTAGGATAAGGGAGAGCGAATGTAAAACAGAGATGAGGAGAAACTACTTCTCTCAAAGGGTGGAGAATCTGTGGAATTCTCTACCCCAGAGTGCAGTGGATGCTGGGACTTTGTGAGTGCATTTGAGGAGATGGATACATTTTTAATCAGTAGTGGGTTGAAGGGAATGGGGAGGAAAGTGGAGTTAATGCCGAGAGGAGAGCCGCTATGATCATATTGAACAGTGGAGCTGGCCCGTGAGCTGGCCCGTGATGCTGGCGGAGCTGGCCCGTGAGCTGGCCCGTGATGCTGGCGGAGCTGGCCCGTGAGCTGGCCCGTGATGCTGGCGGAGCTGGCCCGTGAGCTGGCCCGTGATGCTGGCGGAGCTGGCGCGTGATGCTGGTGGAGCTGGCCCGTGATGCTGGCGGAGCTGGCCCGTGAGCTGGCCCGTGATGCTGGCGGAGCTGGCCCGTGATGCTGGCGGAGCTGGCCCGTGAGCTGGCCCGTGATGCTGGCGGAGCTGGCCCGTGATGCTGGTGGAGCTGGCGCGTGATGCTGGCGGAGCTGGCCCGTGATGCTGGCGGAGCTGGCCCGTGATGCTGGTGGAGCTGGCGCGTGATGCTGGCGGAGCTGGCCCGTGATGCTGGCGGAGCTGGCCCGTGATGCTGGCGGAGCTGGCCCGTGATGCTGGCGGAGCTGGCCCGTGATGCTGGCCCGTGATGCTGGCGGAGCTGGCGCGTGATGCTGGCGGAGCTGGCCCGTGATGCTGGCGGAGCTGGCCCGTGATGCTGGCCCGTGATGCTGGTGGAGCTGGCCCGTGATGCTGGCGGAGCTGGCCCGTGATGCTGGCGGAGCTGGCCCGTGAGCTGGCCCGTGATGCTGGCGGAGCTGGCCCGTGAGCTGGCCCGTGATGCTGGTGGAGCTGGCCCGTGAGCTGGCCCGTGATGCTGGTGGAGCTGGCCCGTGATGCTGGTGGAGCTGGCCCGTGATGCTGGCGGAGCTGGCCCGTGATGCTGGCGGAGCTGGCCCGTGAGCTGGCCCGTGATGCTGGCGGAGCTGGCCCGTGATGCTGGCGGAGCTGGCCCGTGATGCTGGCGGAGCTGGCCCGTGATGCTGGCGGAGCTGGCCCGTGATGCTGGCGGAGCTGGCCCGTGATGCTGGCGGAGCTGGCCCGTGATGCTGGCGGAGCTGGCCCGTGATGCTGGCGGAGCTGGCCCGTGATGCTGGCGGAGCTGGCCCGTGATGCTGGCGGAGCTGGCCCGTGATGCTGGCGGAGCTGGCCCGTGATGCTGGCGGAGCTGGCCCGTGATGCTGGCCCGTGATGCTGGCCCGTGATGCTGGCGGAGCTGGCCCGTGATGCTGGCCCGTGAGCTGGCCCGTGATGCTGGCCCGTGAGCTGGCCCGTGATGCTGGCGGAGCTGGCCCGTGATGCTGGCCCGTGAGCTGGCCCGTGAGCTGGCCCGTGATGCTGGTGGAGCTGGCCCGTGATGCTGGTGGAGCTGGCCCGTGATGCTGGCGGAGCTGGCCCGTGATGCTGGCGGAGCTGGCCCGTGAGCTGGCCCGTGATGCTGGCGGAGCTGGCCCGTGAGCTGGCCCGTGATGCTGGTGGAGCTGGCCCGTGATGCTGGCGGAGCTGGCCCGTGATGCTGGCGGAGCTGGCCCGTGATGCTGGCGGAGCTGGCCCGTGATGCTGGCCCGTGAGCTGGCCCGTGATGCTGGTGGAGCTGGCCCGTGATGCTGGCGGAGCTGGCCCGTGATGCTGGTGGAGCTGGCCCGTGAGCTGGCCCGTGATGCTGGTGGAGCTGGCCCGTGATGCTGGTGGAGCTGGCCCGTGATGCTGGCGGAGCTGGCCCGTGATGCTGGCGGAGCTGGCCCGTGATGCTGGCCCGTGAGCTGGCGGAGCTGGCCCGTGATGCTGGCCCGTGAGCTGGCCCGTGATGCTGGCGGAGCTGGCCCGTGAGCTGGCCCGTGATGCTGGCGGAGCTGGCCCGTGAGCTGGCCCGTGATGCTGGTGGAGCTGGCCCGTGATGCTGGTGGAGCTGGCCCGTGATGCTGGCCCGTGAGCTGGCCCGTGATGCTGGCGGAGCTGGCCCGTGATGCTGGTGGAGCTGGCCCGTGATGCTGGCCCGTGAGCTGGCCCGTGATGCTGGCGGAGCTGGCCCGTGAGCTGGCCCGTGATGCTGGTGGAGCTGGCCCGTGAGCTGGCCCGTGATGCTGGTGGAGCTGGCCCGTGATGCTGGTGGAGCTGGCCCGTGATGCTGGCGGAGCTGGCCCGTGATGCTGGCCCGTGATGCTGGCGGAGCTGGCCCGTGATGCTGGCCCGTGAGCTGGCCCGTGATGCTGGCGGAGCTGGCCCGTGAGCTGGCCCGTGATGCTGGCGGAGCTGGCCCGTGATGCTGGCGGAGCTGGCCCGTGATGCTGGCGGAGCTGGCCCGTGATGCTGGCGGAGCTGGCGCGTGATGCTGGTGGAGCTGGCCCGTGATGCTGGTGGAGCTGGCGCGTGATGCTGGCGGAGCTGGCCCGTGATGCTGGCCCGTGATGCTGGCCCGTGATGCTGGCGGAGCTGGCGCGTGATGCTGGCGGAGCTGGCCCGTGATGCTGGTGGAGCTGGCCCGTGATGCTGGCCCGTGATGCTGGCCCGTGATGCTGGTGGAGCTGGCCCGTGATGCTGGCGGAGCTGGCCCGTGATGCTGGTGGAGCTGGCCCGTGATGCTGGCGGAGCTGGCCCGTGATGCTGGCGGAGCTGGCCCGTGATGCTGGCGGAGCTGGCCCGTGATGCTGGCGGAGCTGGCCCGTGATGCTGGCGGAGCTGGCCCGTGATGCTGGCGGAGCTGGCGCGTGATGCTGGCGGAGCTGGCCCGTGATGCTGGCGGAGCTGGCCCGTGATGCTGGCGGAGCTGGCCCGTGATGCTGGTGGAGCTGGCCCGTGATGCTGGCGGAGCTGGCCCGTGAGCTGGCCCGTGATGCTGGTGGAGCTGGCCCGTGATGCTGGTGGAGCTGGCCCGTGATGCTGGCGGAGCTGGCCCGTGATGCTGGCGGAGCTGGCCCGTGATGCTGGTGGAGCTGGCCCGTGATGCTGGCGGAGCTGGCCCGTGAGCTGGCCCGTGATGCTGGTGGAGCTGGCCCGTGATGCTGGTGGAGCTGGCCCGTGATGCTGGCGGAGCTGGCCCGTGATGCTGGCGGAGCTGGCCCGTGATGCTGGCGGAGCTGGCCCGTGATGCTGGTGGAGCTGGCCCGTGATGCTGGCGGAGCTGGCCCGTGAGCTGGCCCGTGATGCTGGTGGAGCTGGCCCGTGATGCTGGCGGAGCTGGCCCGTGAGCTGGCCCGTGATGCTGGTGGAGCTGGCGCGTGATGCTGGCGGAGCTGGCCCGTGATGCTGGCGGAGCTGGCCCGTGAGCTGGCCCGTGATGCTGGCGGAGCTGGCCCGTGATGCTGGCGGAGCTGGCCCGTGATGCTGGCCCGTGATGCTGGCGGAGCTGGCCCGTGATGCTGGCGGAGCTGGCCCGTGATGCTGGCGGAGCTGGCCCGTGAGCTGGCCCGTGAGCTGGCCCGTGATGCTGGCGGAGCTGGCGCGTGATGCTGGCGGAGCTGGCCCGTGATGCTGGCGGAGCTGGCCCGTGATGCTGGCGGAGCTGGCCTGTGAGCTGGCCCGTGATGCTGGCGGAGCTGGCCCGTGATGCTGGTGGAGCTGGCGCGTGATGCTGGCGGAGCTGGCCCGTGATGCTGGCGGAGCTGGCCCGTGAGCTGGCCCGTGATGCTGGCGGAGCTGGCCCGTGATGCTGGCGGAGCTGGCCCGTGATGCTGGCGGAGCTGGCCCGTGATGCTGGCGGAGCTGGCCCGTGATGCTGGTGGAGCTGGCCCGTGATGCTGGCGGAGCTGGCCCGTGATGCTGGCGGAGCTGGCCCGTGATGCTGGCGGAGCTGGCCCGTGATGCTGGCGGAGCTGGCCCGTGATGCTGGCGGAGCTGGCCCGTGATGCTGGCGGAGCTGGCCCGTGATGCTGGCCCGTGATGCTGGCCCGTGATGCTGGCGGAGCTGGCCCGTGATGCTGAATTGCCCAATCCTGCTCCTAGTTCTCATGTTAAGGTTTTTTATACAGTAAACACCGGGGAGACAGGTGGGCAAAGAAGATTAGGCAGGGAACTCCAGAGCTTAGGGCGGAGACAGCTGAAGGCACAGCCAACAGCGGAGGAAGCGGAGGGTGGACAAGAGGCCAGAGTTAAAGGAAGGTAGAGCTCTTTCCGGCTTGTCGGGCTGGAGGAGGATATGGAGATGGGGAAGGAGCGAGGCCACTAAGGCATTACAACATCGCATGAGAATTTCAAATTTTAGAGTCGTAGAATCATACAGCACAGAAAAGGCCTTCAGCCCATCGCGACTGCGCCGGTCAAAAACAACCCCCCCAACCATTCCAATCCCATTTCCCAGCACTTGGCCCATAGTTTGCCCTGGGACTGCAAGTGCTCATCTAAATACTTCTTAATGTTCTGAGGGTCTCTGCCTCCACCCCCCTTTCAGGCAGCGAGTTCCAGACTCCCACCCCCCTCTGGGGAAAAAGATTTCTCCTCAAACCCCCTCGAACCCTCCTGCCCCTTACCGTAAATCTCTGCCCCCTAGTCACTGATCCCTCCACCAAGGGGTAAGGTTTCTTCCTGCCTCCTCTATCTGTGTGCCTCATAATTTCATCCATCTCAATCATGTCCCCCTCAGTCTCCTCTGCTCCAAGGGAAACAACCCCAGTCTATCCAATCTCCCTTCATAACTAAACCTCTCCAGCCCAGGCAACATCCTGGTAAATCTCCTCTGCACCCTGTCCAGTGGCTATCACATCCTTCCTGTAATGTGGATTCCAGAACTGCACACAATACTCTAGCAGTGGCCTAACCGACGTTTTATACAGTTCCAGCATAACCTCCCTGCTCTTAAACTCGCTGCCTCGGCTAATAAAGGCCATTGGCCTTCTTAACCACTGTATCCAGCTGCTCTGCTACCTTCAGGGACGGGTGTAACCATCAGGGACTGGTTTTGTTTGCTGCTGGACCCACAGGTGATTGAAGTCAGTGAGCAGTGGTATGAGCTGGGATATGGGCAGAGCGTCGGACGACCTTCGGTTCACAGAGGGGAGTTCGGCCAGGAGAAAAATGCAACAAATCAAGAGCAGAAGGTTAAAAAATCTCCTAGGGGTTGAAAGGATCGCGATGATAACCGAGCTGGAGTGAAATCTCATCTCTCACCTTCATGACGTTGAACAGCACCTCTTGCCCAAGACTGTCTTGTCCTTTAAAGAATTCATGTTCTGGGTAGGTCCGAGCGATGTCCCTCCGGATCAACTTCTCACAGGGAGAGGTCATCTTCAACAATTCCGAATACTGGTTTTTCACTGGCATGTCAGTCGCATTGCACAGCAATTGCCAGACAATTCCCCGGAAGTGGTGCGGAATCCCTTTCCGAATAAGCTCCTGAGAAGAAAAAAAACATTTCTTTCATTTTCCTTCCCCCTCCCATCCCAGTTTCCCTTCCGCCATTTGAAAAGGTACGGGCTAATGCAATCCTATGCTCAAGTAACGAGTCCCACAGAAGCCCAAACAAACGGTGATCCAATCAGCCACACTGAGCATCACAGCCAACCAAAGTGCTATCCGTAACATTAACCCCAACAGAGGTTACTGTACAGCTTCAAGGAGCAAGCGGACCTCGGCATTCTCTCCTCCTTAGCTTAGAGTCGCTGAGGACAACTCCAGCATCAATTTCCAGAGGAAATTAACTCCAAGAAGCAAAGTACTGTACATATCCCTGTCAGCATCAACGGGGCCGAGGTGGAGATGGTTAGCAGTTTCAAATTCCTAGGGGTGCACATCTCCAAAAATCCGTCCTGGTCCACCCACGTCGACGCTACCACCAAGAAAGCACAACAGCGCCTATACTTCCTCAGGAAACTAAGGAAATTCGGCAGGTCCACATTAACTCTTACCAACCTTTACAGATGCACCATAGAAAGCATCCTATCGGGCTGCATCACAGCCTGGTATGACAACTGCTCGGCCCAGGACCGCAAGAAACTTCAGAGTCGTGAACACCGCCCAGTCCATCACACGAACCTGCTTCCCATCCATTGACTCCATCTACGCCTCCCGCTGCCTGGGGAAAGCGGGCAGCATAATCAAAGATCCCTCCCACCCGGCTTACTCACTCTTCCAACTTCTTCCATCGGGCAGGAGATACAGAAGTCTGAGAACACGCACGAACAGACTCAAAAACAGCTTCTTCCCCACTGTCACCAGACTCCTAAATGACCCTCTTATGGACTGACCTCATTAAGACTACACCCTGTATGCTTCATCCGATGCCAGTGCTTGTGTAGTTACATTGGATATGTTGTGTTGCCCTATTATGTATTTTCTTTTATTCCCTTTTCTTCCCATGTACTTAATGATCTGTTGAGCTGCTCGCAGAAAAATGCTTTTCACTGTACCTCAGTACACGTGACAATAAACAAATCCAATCCAATCCTATTGGCAACATTTGACCCAGAACTTTTCCATTCGATGGTTGGAAAAACGGGAGGCCTGTGGAGACTGCAAAGCCACATAGAACATAGAACATAGAAAATACAGCACAGAACAGGCCCTTCGGCCCACGATGTTGTGCCGAACCTTTGTCCTAGATTAATCATAGATTATCATTGAATTTACAGTGCAGAAGGAGGCCATTCGGCCCTTTGAGTCTGCACCGGCTCTTGGAAAGAGCACCCTACCCAAACTCAACACCTTCACCCAACACCAAGGGCAATTTGGACATTAAGGGCAATTTATCATTGGCCAATTCACCTAACCCGCACATCTTTGGACTGTGGGAGGAAACCGGAGCACCCGGAGGAAACCCACGCAGACACGGGGAGGACGTGCAGACTCCGCACAGACAATGACCCAAGCCGGAATCGAACCTGGAACCATGGAGCTGTGAAGCAATTGTGCTATTCATAATGCTACCGTGCTGCCCTTAAGAACAAATAAATCTACACTATATCATTTTACCGTAATCCATGTACCTATCCAATAGCTGCTTGAAGGTCCCTAATGTTTCCGACTCAACTACTTCCACAGGCAGTGCATTCCATGCCCCCACTACTCTCTGGGTAAAGAACCTACCTCTGATATCCCTCCTATATCTTCCACCTTTCACCTTAAATTCATGTCCCCTTGTAATGGTGTGTTCCACCCGGGGAAAAAGTCTCTGACTGTCTACTCTATCTATTCCCCTGATCCTCTTATAAACCTCTATCAAGTCGCCCCTCATCCTTCTCCGCTCTAATGAGAAAAGGCCTAGCACCCTCAACCTTTCCTCATAAGACCTACTCTCCATTCCAGGCAACATCCTGGTAAATCTTCTTTGCACCTTTTCCAGAGCTTCCACATCCTTCCTAAAATGAGGCGACCAGAACTGTACACAGTACTCCAAATGTGGCCTTACCAAAGTTTTGTACAGCTGCATCATCACCTCACGGCTCTTAAATTCAATCCCTCTGTTAATGAACGCGAGCACACCATAGGCCTTCTTCACAGCTCTATCCACTTGAGTGGCAACTTTCAAAGATGTATGAACATAGACCCCAAGATCTCTCTGCTCCTCCACATTGCCAAGAACTCGACCGTTAATCCTGTATTCCGCATTCATATTTGTCCTTCCAAAATGGACAACCTCACACTTTTCAGGGTTAAACTCCATCTGCCACTTCTCAGCCCAGCTCTGCATCCTATCTATGTCTCTTTGCAGCCGACAACAGCCCTCCTCACTATCCACAACTCCACCAATCTTCGTATCGCCTGCAAATTTACTGACCCACCCTTCAACTCCCTCATCCAAGTCATTAATGAAAATCACAAACAGCAGAGGACCCAGAACTGATCCCTGCGGTACGCCACTGGTAACTGGGATCCAGGCTGAATATTTGCCATCCACCACCACTCTCTGACTTCTATCGGTTAGCCAGTTTGTTATCCAACTGGCCAAATTTCCCACTATCCCATGCCTCCTTACTTTCTGCATAAGCCTACCATGTGGAACTTTATCAAATGCCTTACTAAAATCCATGTACACTACATCCACTGCTTTACCTTCATCCACATGCTTGGTCACCTCCTCAAAGAATTCAATAAGATTTGTTAGGCAAGACCTACTGCTCACAAATCCGTGCTGACTATCCCTAATCAAGCAGTGTCTTTCCAGATGCTCAGAAATCCTATCCTTCAGTACCCTTTCCATTACTTTGCCTACCACCGAAGTAAGACTAACTGGCCTGTAATTCCCAGGGTTATCCCTAGTTCCTTTTTTGAACAGGGGCACGACATTCGCCACTCTCCAATCCCCTGGTACCACCCCTGTTGACAGTGAGGATGAAAAGGTAATTGCCAACGGCTCTGCAATTTCATCTCTTGCTTCCCATAGAATCCTTGGATATATCCCGTCAGGCCCGGGGGACTTGTCTATCCTCAAGTTTTTCAAAATGCCCAACACATCTTCCTTCCTAACAAGTATTTCCTCGAGCTTACCAATCTGTTTCACACTGTCCTCTCCAACAATATCGCCCCTCTCATTTGTAAATACAGAAGAAAAGTACTCATTCAAGACCTCGCCTATCTCTTCAGACTCAATACACAATCTCCCGCTACTGTCCTTGATTGGACCTACCCTCGCTCTAGTCATTCTCATATTTCTCACATATGTGTAAAAGGCCTTGGGGTTTTCCTTGATCCTACCCGCCAAGGATTGTTCATGCCCTCTCTTAGCTCTCCTAATCCCTTTCTTCAGTTCCCTCCTGGCTATCTTGTATCCCTCCAATGCCCTGTCTGAACCTTGTTTCCTCAGCCTTACATAAGTCACCTTTTTCCTCTTAACAAGACATTCAACCTCTCTTGTCAACCATGGTTCCCTCACTCGACCATCTCTTCCCTGCCTGACAGGGACATACATATCAAGGACACGTAGCACCTGTTCCTTGAACAAGTTCCACATTTCACTTGTGTCCTTCCCTGCCAGCCTATGTTCCCAACTTATGCACTTCAATTCTTGTCTGACAACATCGTATTTACCCTTCCCCCAATTGTAAACCTTACCCTGTTGCACGTACCTATCCCTCTCCATTACTAAAGTGAAAGTCACAGAATTGTGGTCACTATCTCCAAAATGCTCCCCCACTAACAAATCTATCACTTGCCCTGGTTCATTACCAAGTACTAAATCCAATATTGCCCCTCCTCTGGTCGGACAATCTACATACTGTGTTAGAAAAGCTTCCTGGACACACTGCACAAACACCACCCCATCCAAACTATTTGATCTAAAGAGTTTCCACTCAATATTTGGGAAGTTAAAGTCACCCATGACTACTACCCTGTGACTTCTGCACCTTTCCAAAATCTGTTTCCCAATCTGTTCCTCCACATCTCTGCTACTATTGGGGGGCCTATAGAAAACTCCTAACAAGGTGACTGCTCCTTTCCTATTTCTGACTTCAACCCATACTACCTCAAGAGGGTGATACTCCTCGAACTGCCTTTCTGCAGCTGTTATACTATCTCTAATTAATAATGCCACCCCCCCACCTCTTTTACCACCCTCCCTAATCTTATTGCAACATCTATAACCAGGGACCTCCAACAACCCTTTCCGGCCGTCTTCTTTCCAAGTTTCCGTGATGGCCACCACATCGTAGTCCCAAGTACCGATCCATGCCTTAAGTTCACCCACCTTATTCCTGATGCTTCTTGCGTTGAAGTATACACACTTCAACCCATCTCCGTGCCTGCAAATACTCTCCTTTGTCAGTGTTCCCTTCCCCACTGCCTCATTACACGCTTTGGCGTCCTGAATATCGGCTACCTTAGTTGCTGGACTACAAATCCGGTTCCCATTCCCCTGCCAACTTAGTTTAAACCCTCCCGAAGAGTACTAGCAAACCTCCCTCCCAGGATATTGGTGCCCCTCTGGTTCAGATGCAACCCGTCCTGCTTGTACAGGTCCCACCTTCCCCAGAATGCGCTCCAATTATCCAAATACCTGAAGCCCTCCCTCCTACACCATTCCTGCAGCCACGTGTTCAGCTGCACTCTCTCCCTATTCCTAGCCTCGCTATCACGTGGCACCGGCAACAAACCAGAGATGACAACTCTGTCTGTCCTGGCTTTCAACTTCCAGCCTAACTCCCTAAACTTGTTTATTACCTCCACACCCCTTTTCCTACCTATGTCGTTGGTACCAATGTGCACCACGACTTCTGGCTGCTCACCCTCCCCCTTAAGGATCCTGAAGACACGATCCGAGACATCCCTGGCCCTGGCACCCGGGAGGCAACATACCTTCCGGGAGTCTCGCTCGCGACCACAGAATCTCCTATCTATTCCCCTAACCATTGAATCTCCTACAACTATTGCTTTTCTATTCTCCCCCCCTTCCCTTCTGAGCCCCAGAGCCAGACTCCGTGCCAGAGACCTGACCGCTAGGGCCTTCCCCCGGTAGGTCATCCCCCCCAACAGCATCCAAAACGGTATACTTGTTTTGAAGGGGAACGGCCACGAGGGATCCCTGCACTGTCTGCCTGTTTGTTTTTTTCCCCCTGACTGTAACCCAGCTATTCTTGTCCTGTACCTTGGGTGTGGTTACCTCCCTGTAACTCTTCTCAATCACCCCCTCTGCCTCCCGGATAATCCGAAGTTCATCCAGCTTCAGCTCCAGTTCCCTAACACGGTCTTTGAGGAGCTGAAGTTGGGTGCACTTCCCGCAGGTATAGTCAGCGGGGACACCGGTGGTATCCCTCACCTCCCACATCCTACAGGAGGAGCATGTAACTGGCCTAGCCTCCATCCCCTCTTACCTTACAGAATATAGCTGCTGTGTGGACTAACTAGATCTCCGCCCTCCGACTCTGCTCCCAGTCAGCTACACTTCCTGTAAACTCCTGGCTCTCTTCGCACTCTTTGCGGAAATGTCGGAAACAAAATGAAAGGAGCACCTTACTCCCTCCTCACCTAACTCCCTCGGTCACCAAACTCTCACTATCGCACTCAAAAAGCACCAAATTCAGCACTCAGTGCAAACATATCGTTGATCAGATAGAAATAGACAATGGTCAAGTCACAGCCAACTGTGTAGTCAGCGGGGAACTTCGAGGCTCTCCATCGGGATGGAGATAGCACTCATTAACCCCTCCAGCTTTGACCCCTTGCTGACTGCTCGCCAGGGCGAGATTACCTCTACACTTCTACATTAAAAAAAATAAATTTCGAGTACCCAATTAATTTTTTCCAATTAAGGGGCAATTTAGCATGGCCAATCCACCTACCCTGCACATCTTTGGGTTGTGGGGGTGAAACCCACGCAAATACAGGGAGAATGTGCAAACTCCACATGGACAGTGACCCAGAGCTGGGATCGAACCTGGGACCTTCAGCGCCGTGAGGCAGCAGTGCTAACCCACTGCGCCAGTGTGCCGCCCGACACTTATACCACAATGGGAGTTATGTACAGGCCTCCTAACAGTGGTCAGGACCAGGGGCACAAGATGCACCACGAAATAGAAAGGGCATGTCAGAAAGGCAAGGTCACAGTGATCATGGGGGACTTTAATATGCAGGTGGACTGGGTAAATAATGCTGCCAGTGGACCCAAGGAAAGGGAATTCATTGAATGTTTACAGGAGGGCTTTTTGGAACAGCTTGTGATGGAGCCCACGAGGGAACAGGCCATTCTAGACTTGGTGTTATGTAATGAGCCAGACTTGATTAAAGATCTTAAAGTAAGGGAGCACTTAGGAGGCAATGATCATAATATGGTCGAATTCAATCTCCAATTTGAAAGAAAGAAGGTAGAATCAGATGTAAAGGTGTTACAGTTAAATAAAGGTAACTACAGGGGCATGAGGGAGGAACTGACGAAAATCGACTGGTAGCAGAGCCTAGTGGGAAAGACAGTAGAACAGCAATGGCAGGAGTTTCTGGGAGTAATTGAGGACACAGTACAGAGGTTCATCCCAAAGAAAAGAAAGGTTATCAGAGGGGGGGATTAGGCAGCCATGGCTGACAAAGGAAGTTAGGGAATGCATCAAAGCAAAAGAGAAAGCCTATAATGTGGCAAAGAGTAGTGGGAAGTCAGAAGATTGGGAAGGCTACAAAAACAAACAGAGGATAACAAAGAGAGAGATAAGGAAAGAGAGGATCAAATTTGAAGGTAGGCTAGCCAGTAATGATAGTAAAAGTTTATTTAAATACATTAAAAACAAATGGGAGGCAAAAGTTGACATTGGGCCGTTCCAAAATGACACTGGTAATTTTGTGATGGGAGACAAGGAAATAGCTGAGGAACTGAATAAGTTCTTTGCGTCAGTCTTCACAGTAGAAGACATGAGTAAGATCCCAACAATTCCGGAGAGTCAGGGGGCAGAGTTGAATATGGTAGCCATCACAAAGGAGAAAGTGCTAGAGAAATTAAGAGGTCTACAAATTGATAAATCTCTGGACCCAGATGGGCTACATCCTAGAGTTCTAAAGGAGATAGCTGAAGAAATAGTGGAGGCGTTGGTGATGATCTTTCAAAAGTCACTGGAGTCAGAGAAAGTACCAGAGGATTGGAAAATCGCTGTTGTAACCCCCCTGTTCAAGAAGGGAACAAGGAAAAAGATGGAAAATTATAGGCCAATTAGCCTAACCTCGGTTGTTGGCAAGATTCTAGAATCCATTGTTAAGGATGAGATTTCTAAATTCTTGGAAGTGCAGGGTCGGATTAGGACAAGTCAGCATGGATTTAGGAAGGGGAGGTCGTGCCTTCAAACCTGTTAGAGTTCTTTGAAGAGATAACAAATAGGTTAGACCAAGGAGAGCCAATGGATGTTATCTATCTTGACTTCCAAAAGGCCTTTGATAAGGTGCCTCACGGGAGACTGCTGAGTAAAATAAGGGCCCATGGTATTCGAGGCAAGGTACTAACATGGATTGACGATTGGCTGTCAGGCAAAAGGCAGAGAGTTGGGATAAAAGGTTCTTTTTCGGAATGGCAACCGGTGACGAGTGATGTCCCGCAGGGTTCAGTGTTGGGGCCACAGCTGTTCTCTTTATATATTAACGATCTAGATGACGGGACTGGGGGCATTCTGGCTAAGTTTGCCGATGATACAAAGATCGGTGGAGGGGCAGGTAGTATGGAGGAGGTGGGGAGGCTGCAGAAAGATTTAGACAGTTTAGGAGAGTGGTCTAAGAAATGGCTGATGAAATTCAACGTGGGCAAGTGCGAGGTCTTGCACTTTGGAAAAAAGAATAGAGGCATAGACTATTTTCTAAACGGTGACAAAATTCATAATGCTGAAGTGCAAAGGGACTTGGGAGTCCTAGTCCAGGATTCTCTAAAGGTAAACTTGCAGGTTGAGTCCGTAATTAAGAAAGCAAATGCAATGTTGTCATTCATCTCAAGAGGCTTGGAATATAAAAGCAGGGATGTACTTCTGAAGCTTTATCAAGCATTAGTTAGGCCCCATTTAGAATACTGTGAGCAATTTTGGGCCCCACACCTCAGGAAGGACATACTGGCACTGGAGCGGGTCCAGCGGAGATTCACACGGATGATCCCAGGAATGGTAGGCCTAACATACGATGAACGTCTGAGGATCCTGGGATTATATTCATTGGAGTTTAGGAGGTTGAGGGGAGATCTAATAGAAACTTACAAGATAATGAATGGCTTAGATAGGGTGGACGTAGGGAAGTTGTTTCCATTAACAGGGGAGACTAGGACCCGGGGGCACAGCCTTAGAATAAAAGGGAGTCACTTTAGAACAGAGATGAGGAGAAATTTCTTCAGCCAGAGAGTGGTGGGTCTGTGGAATTCATTGCCACAGAGGGCGGTGGAGGCCGGGACGTTGAATGTCTTTAAGACAGAAGTTGATAAATTCTTGATTTCTCGAGGAATTAAGGGCTATGGAGAGAGAGCGGGTAAATGGAGTTGAAATCAGCCATGATTGAATGGTGGAGTGGACTCGATGGGCCGAATGGCGTTACTTCCGCTCCTATGTCTTATGGTCTTATACATTTAACCTTCAGACAGAAATAAAATAACTGTTTTGAACTTAAGCTCACCGAGTCCTTCTATTTTCGTGGAGGTGGGAAATCTCAGATCATTCACCTGCAGGTAACACTCAGGTGAGTAACCTGCTGAGTGTCTTTCAAAGAGGTTCTGAGTCAAGCCACAGGACTGTAGCCGGATGGGAATATTGTCTTTCCCTTGTGCACAATGTCCAAGCTCTGGTCAACACTCCCTTACAGCAGGGGCCACTGAAGTCTGATAGCGAGAGTCAGCGAGAATTGAACCCGTACCCAACGTACAGTCTGCTGGTTCTCGATCTCACGATACCCTCTCCCCCACCACCCTCTAGGTGCATTAGCAGTAAGAGGATTTTAATTTCAAGTCTACCCCCTCTCCCACACACACACACCATAATGCTGTTGTTACAGACAGGGGAGAGTGAGGCAAATTATAGAATCCTGTTACACTTACCATAGAGTCCCTGCAGTGCAGGAGGCCATTCGACCCATCGTGTCAGCACTGACCCTCTGAAGAGCACCCTACCAAGGCCCATGCCCTTTAACCCCACCTAACGTTTGAACACTCCGTGTCAATTTAGCACGGCCAATCCACCAAAACTGCACATCTCTGGACTATAGGAGGAAACCGGAGCACCCGGAGGCAATTCAACTCCTTTATTTTTCTCGCCGTCAGTCTGTAGGGGGAGGATTTTAATTTTTGAAATACGCTGAGGCGTGTTTCCCCAGATACTCGGTTTGTTAAGTCAGTTTAAGGTGACTTGCAGCAAAACTGTGTTTAGGGATGAATCAGAAGTTTTGTTTATTCATACATTCAAACCCGAGGGATGATCGTCATAGCGTACATATGCAGAGCAGGGATAGGAAATAAACATTTTGCAACTGGGAATAACTTCAAGCAAAATAAAAATAAAGGTGTGGGTATTAATTCATGTAAATGTCAGACTGCAGTGAGGGCTCCTTCACCTCGGAGTTATCATTCAGGCGGGTTCAGCAAACTTAGAGTAGGAGTTGCCAACTTCCTTTGTAGTTGGTGATGATGCAGGAAGATGGGATTGGTTTACAGAGACCTGGCTCATCTTCGGCAGTAATCTTCCCGGGAAGCAGGCTTGGAGGAGCTTGAGGCCTGAGGCAGGCTTTGTGTCAGCTTTAGTGTTGACAGGCTGTCCAGGAATACAGCATTAATACTTTCTAAAAGCCAAAAGGAGTTTGGGTTTGGGTCCATTCAGGGTAACGATCACTTTCTATGCCTATCATCCAACTTAGGAGGATGGTTATTGATGAAGTGCTGGTACAATGTGTTCCAATGGCTCTGTCTTTGTTATAGAGCCAGGCTAAATGACATTCCTTGATGCCGTTAATTGTAGTAGGTCCACAGGACGATGGATGTGAGATTCTTCCAGGCTGGGGGTTGAGCAATGTCCTCTAATTACCGTTGGAAGTTTCTAGAACAGTAGCCAACTTGCAAACCGTGTGACCTGCAGAAGCCATGTGTACGGGACCAGCAATGTCCGTTTTCCAATAAGCAGACAGAAGGGTTTGATTTAAACATTTATGATCGCGTTCCTGCCTCAAGGACATCGCACTGGGTGGGATTTTCAACGCAGCCGGCCACAGAGGCGGTTGGTTATTGGTCAGCGGCGGGCGTCTTCAGGAGAGCCCCCCCCATCGTCAATGGAGCTTCCCGTTGAATACAGCCTCGGCAAGGGTGGGCCTTCAGTGAGACAGGAGGATCCTGCCTGCCAATGGGTGGAAAGTTAGGGCCACTGTTTTCATCAAAGACCGGGGTCCTGTCATTGTGTTAGGGTAGGGTAGATGTGTAACGTAGACCAGTCTTGGGGCAGGAGTTAGGGTAGGGTAGATGTGTGATGCGGGTAAGTCTTGGGGCAGGAGTTAGGATAGGGTAGATGTTTAACGTGGACCAGTCTTGGGGCAGGAGTTAAGGTAGGGTAGATGTGTAACGTGGGTCAGTTTTGGGCAGGTTAGGATCAGGTAGATGTGTAACGTGGGCCAGTCTTGGGGCAGGAGTAAGGATAGGGTGGATGTGTAACGTGGGCCAATCTTGGGGCAGGAGTTAAGGTAGGGTAGATGTGTAACATGGACCAGACTTGGGGCAGGAGTTAAGGTAGGGTAGATGTGTAACGTGGGTCAGTCTTGAGCAGGTTAGGATCAGGTAGATGTGTAACGTGGGCCAGTCTTGGGGCAGGAGTAAGGATAGGGTAGATATGTAACGTGTGCCAGTCTTGGGGCAGGAGTTAGGATAGGGTAGATGTGTAACGCGGGTACGTCTTGGGCAGTAGTTAGGATCGGGTAGATGTGTAATGTCGGTAAGTCTTGGGGCAGGAGTTAGGATAGGGTAGATGTTTAACGTGGACCAGTCTTGGGGCAGGAGTTAAGGTAGGGTAGATGTGTAACGTGGGTCAGTCTTGGGCAGGTTAGGATCAGGTAGATGTGTAACCTGGGCCAGTCTTGGGGCAGGAGTAAGGATAGGGTGGATGTGTAACGTGGGCCAATCTTGGGGCAGGAGTTAGGATAGGGTAGATGTGTAACTTGTGCCAGCCAGTCTTGGGGCAGGTGTTAAGGTAGGGTAGATGTGTAACATGGGCCAGACTTGGGGCAGGAGTTAAGTTAGGGTAGATGTGTAACGTGGGTCAGTCTTGGGCAGGTTAGGATCAGGTAGATGTGTAACGTGTGCCAGTCTTGGGGCAGGAGTAAGGATAGGGTAGATGTGTAACGTGGGTCAGTCTTGGGGCAGGATTAGGATAGGGTGGATGTGTAACGTGTGCCCGTCTTGGGGCAGGAGTTAAGGTAGGGTAGATGTGTAACATGTGCCCGTCTTGGGGCAGGAGTTAAGGTAGGGTAGATGTGTAACGTGTGCCAGTCTTGGGGCAGGAGTTAGGATAGGGTGGATATAGAACATAGAACATAGAACAATACAGCGCAGTACAGGCCCTTCGGCCCACGATGTTGCACCGAAACAAAAGCCATCTAACCTACACTATGCCATTATCATCCATATGTTTATCCAATAAACTTTTAAATGCCCTCAATGTTGGCGAGTTCACTACTGTAGCAGGTAGGGCATTCCACGGCCTCACTACTCTTTGCGTAAAGAACCTACCTCTGACCTCTGTCCTATATCTATTACCCCTCAGTTTAAAGTTATGTCCCCTCGTGCCAGCCATATCCATCC
Organism: Scyliorhinus torazame; assembly: GCF_047496885.1. NCBI lineage: Eukaryota > Metazoa > Chordata > Chondrichthyes > Carcharhiniformes > Scyliorhinidae > Scyliorhinus > Scyliorhinus torazame. Next base: position 40,267,816 of record NC_092733.1, on the reverse strand, counting down.
GCGGGAGAAGGCTCTCACTGTCCACCCTATCCAACCCCCTGATCATTTTGTATGCCTCTATTAAGTCTCCTCTTAACCTTCTTCTCTCCAACGAAAACAACCTCAAGTCCGTCAGCCTTTCCTCATAAGATTTTCCCTCCATACCAGGCAACATCCTGGTAAATCTCCTCTGCACCCGCTCCAAAGCCTCCACGTCCTTCCTATAATGCGGTGACCAGAACTGTACGCAATACTCCAAATGCGGCCGGACCAGAGTTCTGTACAGCTGCAACATGACCTCCCGACTCCGGAACTCAATCCCTCTACCAATAAAGGCCAACACTCCATAGGCCTTCTTCACAACCCTATCAATCTGGGTGGCAACTTTCAGGGATCTATGTACATGGACACCTAGATCCCTCTGCTCATCCACACTTTCAAGAACTTTACCATTAGCCAAATATTCCGCATTCCTGTTATTCCTTCCAAAGTGAATCACCTCACACTTCTCTACATTAAACTCCATTTGCCACCTCTCAGCCCAGCTCTGCAGCTTATCTATATCCCTCTGTAACCTGCTACATCCTTCCACACTATCGACAACACCACCGACTTTAGTATCGTCTGCAAATTTACTCACCCACCCTTCTGCGCCTTCCTCTAGGTCATTGATAAAAATGACAAACAGCAACGGCCCCAGAACAGGTCCTTGTGGTACTCCACTTGTGACTGTACTCCATTCTGAACATTTCCCATCAACCACCACCCTCTGTCTTCTTTCAGCTAGCCAATTTCTGATCCACATCTCTAAATCACCCTCAATCCCCAGCCTCCGTATTTTTTGCAATAGCCTACCGTGGGGAACCTTATCAAACGCTTTGCTGAAATCCATATACACCACATCAACTGCTCTACCCTCGTCTACCTGTTCAGTCACCTTCTCAAAGAACTCAATAAGGTTTGTGAGGCATGACCTACCCTTCACAAAGCCATGCTGACTATCCCTGATCATATTATTCCTATCTAGATGATTATAAATCTTGTCCCTTATAATCCCCTCCAAGACTTTACCCACTACAGACGTGAGGCTCACCGGTCTATAGTTGCCGGGGTTGTCTCTGCTCCCCTTTTTGAACAAAGGGACCACATTTGCTGTCCTCCAGTCCTCTGGCACTATTCCTGTAGCCAATGATGACATAAAAATCAAAGCCAAAGGTCCAGCAATCTCTTCCCTGGCCTCCCATAGAATCCTAGGATAAATCCCATCAGGTCCCGGGGACTTATCTATTTTCAGCCTGTCCAGAATTGCCAACACCTCTTCCCTACGTACCTCAATGCCATCTATTCTATTAGCCTGGGGCTCAGCATTCTCCTCCACAACATTATCTTTTTCCTGAGTGAATACTGACGAAAAATATTCATTTAGTATCTCGCCTATCTCTTCAGACTCTACACACAACTTCCCATCCCTGTCCTTGACTGGTCCTACTCTTTCCCTAGTCATTCGCTTATTCCTGACATACCTATAGAAAGCTTTTGGGTTTTCCTTGATCCTTCCTGCCAAATACTTCTCATGTCCCCTCCTTGCTCGTCTTAGCTCTCTCTTTAGATCCTTCCTCGCTACCTTGTAACTATCCATCGCCCCAACCGAAACTTCACACTTCATGTGTAACGTGTGCCCGTCTTGGGGCAGGGGTTAAGGTAGGGTAGATGTGTAACGTGTGCCAGTCTTGGGGCAGGAGGTTAAGAGGTTCAGCCCTGTACAAGGTACTAGAGCTCTATTTCTTGACCTCATCAGAAGAAGTGCCTGAATGTAATCACAGTAAGGATTGATGTGAACTGAAGGGTTGCGAGGATATTGGGGGTTGAAATGAAGACAAAGTATCCAAATAGCTGGTGGTACTTGGTGAACAAGTGGCTTTATCCAAACGGGATGTAAGACGGGAGTGCTGGCCGGAACGTTCAAATCTTCCTTGGATGGCGTTGCCGGGGTTGTGGATGTTACAACCCGGCTCAGAAAGGTTGGGAAGGAGAAACCCGACAACGACAAGGCCAGTCAGCTTAATATCAGCGGCAGGCAAGCTTCAGCATACAATAATCCAGGACGAAAATAACAGTGATTTGGATAAAGATGGATTAATAAAGCTGAGGCGGGGCAGGTTTGGGGGAGATAACAGGCAGGGTGGGCGATGAAACTCGAGCGCACATTGTAAAGATGAACTTTCAAAAGGCGATTCACCAATTACCACACATTGGGTTTGTTAGCAAATCAAGCCCAGGGGATTAGTCATAGATTATCATAGAATTTACAGTGCAGAAGGAGGCCATTCGGCCCATTGAGTCTGCACCGGCTCTTGGAAAGAGCACCCTACCCAAGGTCAACACTTCCACCCTATCCCCATAACCCAGTAACCCCACCCAACACTAAGGGCAATTTTGGACACTTCGGGCAATTTATCACGGCCAATCCACCTAACCTGCACATCTTTGGACTGTGGGAGGAAACCGGAGCACCCGGAGGAAACCCACGCACACACGGGGAGGATGTGCAGACTCCACACAGACAGTGACCCAGCGGGGAATCGAACCTGGGACCCTGGAGCTGTGAAGCAATTGTGCTATCCACAATGCTACCGTGCTGCCCCTAGTCAGCCGCATAGATACAAAAGCCAAGGGACAGAAAACAGGTGCAGTGAATCAGAGTGTGGGTTTATAATAATAATCTTCATTCTTGTCACAAGTAGGCTTACATTAACACTGCGATGAAGTTACTGTGAAAAGCCCCTCGTCGCCACATTCCGGCGCCTGTTCGGGTACACAGAGGGAGAATTCAGAATGTCCAATTCACCTAACAGCACGTCTTTCGGGACTTGTGGGAGGAAACCGGGAGCGCAGATATGGGGAGAACATGCAGACTCCACACAGACAGTGACCCAAGCCGGGAATCGAACCTGGGACCCTGGCGCTGTGAAGCGCAGTGCTAGCCACTGCGCAACCGTACTGCACATGGAGTGCCCCACGGTTTGGCAGCAGGGCTGTTGCTATTTCTGAGCTAACTTGTAACTGGAGGTTGGGGGGGTGGGTGGCAGTAATGGTGACAACAGCAAACTTCAGGATGACTCAGGCTGATGGACTAGGCAGACACATGGCAGATGAAATCAACCTGGAGCAGTGAGGAGTGATACATCTTGTTCAGAAGACTGAGGAACAATTATTGCAAAATAGTAGAATGGTGAATGGAGTGTAAGAGGAGACAGACCTGGGGGAGTGCTTTGTGGGCACATCGGTCAGGGTGGCAGGACAGGTTTGAGAAATAGGAGCATACAGTACAAAAGCCAGGGACAAGAGGGCCGCCTAGAAGGTCAACAGCAGCAGATACCTGGGAACCCCCACCACGTGGAGATTCCGCTCCAAGTCACTCAACATCCTGACTTGGAAATATATTGGCCGTTCCTTCACTGTCGCTGGGGTAACATCCTGGAACTCCCTCCCTAACAGCACAGTGGGTGTACCTACACCACATGGACTGCAGCGGCTCAAGATGGCGGCTCACCACCACCTTCTCAAGGGCAATTAGGGATGGGCAGTAAAAGGTGCTGGTTGAGTCAGCATTTTGTGAAGGAATATAAAAAGTTATGCCAAACTTTTTAACACGAGTGCAGCAGTACTGTGTCCAGTTCTGAGCACCGCACTTTGGGAAGGATGGGAAAGGGAACCGAAGACACTTACGGGAATGGATCGATGGATGAGGAATTAGTTACATGGTCCCGCTGGAGAAGCAGTTTTATGCAAAAATTCTTTATTCTTTCGTGGGATGTGTGGCCAGCATTTATTACCCATTACCTTGAATTGTGGCCATTTCAGAGGGGCAGTTAAGGAGTCAACCAGTTTGCTGTGGGTCTGGAGTGATGTGTAGGCCGGACCGGGTAAGGACGGCAGATTTCCTTCCCTAAAGGACAGTAGTGAACCCGATGGGGTTTACATAAGAACTAGGAGCAGGAGTCGGCCATCTGGCCCTTCGAGCCTGCTCTGCCATTCAATGAGATCATGGCTGATCTTTCACTAGAACATACAGTGCAGAAGGAGGCCATTCGGCCCATCGAGTCTGCATCGACCCACTTAAGCCCTCACTTCCACCCTATCCCCGTAACCCAATAACCCCTCCTAACCCTTTTGGAATGACAAATGATGATCACGAAACTGAGACAAGCTTTCAATTCCAGATTTGATTAATAGAACTTAAATCCCAAGAGCAGTGGGATAGAACCCCTTCTAAGTGGTAGAAAGAACTGCAACGATAAGACTTCAAAGGGGAATTGGGTAAATACTTGGAGAAAAAATTGCAGGGGAGTGGGGGAGTGACACTAACTGCACTAGTCCTTCAAACAGCCGGGCAGGTTTGATGGGCTGAATGGCCTCCTTCTGGAACACTCTAGGAATAGTCCTTCAACTCGAGCCATTCAATCCATGAATATGAAATGGACCGAACTAATTAATTTCTTCAAACTTCCCCAAGTTCATCAATTGTAACGAGATTCGGAGTGGGGCCGAGCAGGGGTCAAGTCCCACTTGCAGAGTAACGGGAACTTTATGGATCACAAACAACAAAGAACAAAGAAAAGTACAGCACAGGAACAGGCCCTTCGGCCCTCCCAGCCTGCGCCGATCCAGATCCTCTATATAAAACTGTTGCCTATTTTCTAAGGATCTGTATCCCACTGCTCCCTGCCCATTCATATATCTGTCTAGATACATCTTAAATGATGCTATCGTGCCCGCCTCTACCACCTCCGCTGGCAATGCATTCCAGACACCCACCACCCTCTGTGTAAAGAACCTGCCACGCACATCTCCCTTAAACGTTTCCCGTCTCACCTTGAACTTGTGACCCCAAGTAATTGAGTCCCCCACTCTGGGAAAAAGCTTCTTGCTATCCACCCTGTCGATACCTCTCATGATTTTGTAGACCTCAATGAGGTCCCCCCTCAACCTCCGTCTTTCTAATGAAAATAATCCTAATCTACTCAACCTTTCTTCATAGCTAGCACCCTCCATACCAGGCAAGATCCTGGTGAACCTCCTCTGCACCTTCTCCAAAGCATCCACATCCTTTTGGTAATGTGGCGACCAGAACTGTACGCAGTATTCCAAATGTGGCCTAACCAAAGTCTTATACAACTGTAACATGACCTGCCAACTCTTGTACTCAATACCCCGTCCGAAAGCATGCCGTATGCCTTCTTGACCACTCTATCGACCTGCGCAGCCACCTTCAGGGTACAATGGACCTGAACACCCAGATCTCTCTGTACATCAATTTTCCCCAGGACTCTTCCATTGACCGTATAGTTCGCTCTTGAATTAGATCTTCCAAAATGCATCACCTCGCATTTGCCCGGATTGAACTCCACCTGCCATTTATCTGCCCAACTCTCCAATCTATCTATATTTTGCTGTATTCTCTGACAGTCCCCTTCACTATCTGCTACTCCACCAATCTTAGTATCATCTGCAAACTTGCTAATCAGACCTCCGATACCTTCCTCCATCACAAACAACAGTGGTCCCTGCGGATCCCTGTGGAACATCACTGGTCACAGTTTTCCATTTTGAGACACTCCCTTGCACTACTACTCTGTCTCCTGCGAGTTCTTTATCCACGAGATTTAAAAAGAGCAGGAGCTGCGAGTCAGAGCGGAGATTTAAAAAGATCGCGGCCTAGTTTCGGGAGCTGTTCGGGGGAGGAGGAGCAGTCTCTGTCAGGGAGAGAACCTGAGAACATCGAAGACACTCAGAAGGGAAGAAGGGAAGTAAGTGATTTTTACTCATTTTTACTTTTATACCTTTTTCAAATTTGAAAAACAGGAAGTGCTGCCATCTCCAGCTCCTCCAAGACCGAGTTAGGGAACTGGAGCTGGAGTTGGAAGAACTTCGGATCATTCGGGAGGCAGAGGGGGTCATAGATAGCAGCTTCAGGGAATTAGTTACACCAAAGATTGGAGATAGATGGGTAACTGTAAGAGGGACGGGGAAAAAACAGTCAGTGCAGGGATCCCCTGCGGTCGTTCCCCTGAGAAACAAGTATACCGCTTTGGATACTTGTGGGGGGGACGACTTACCAGGGGTAAGCCATGGGGTACGGACCTCTGGCACAGAGTCTGTCCCTGTTGCTCAGAAGGGAAGGGGGGAGATGAGCAGAACATTAGTAATTGGGGACTCTATAGTCAGGGGCACAGATAGGAGATTTTGTGGGAGCGTGAGAGACTCACGTTTGGTATGTTGCCTCCCAGGTGCAAGGGTACGTGATGTCTCGGATCGTGTTTTCCGGGTCCTTAAGGGGGAGGGGGAGCAGCCCCAAGTCGTGGTCCACATTGGCACTAACGACATAGGTAGGAAAGGGGATAAGGATGTCAGGCAGGCTTTCAGGGAGCGAGGATGGAAGCTCAGAACTAGAACGAACAGAGTTGTTATCTCTGGGTTGTTGCCCGTGCCACGTGATAGTGAGATGAGGAATACGGAGAGAGAGCAATTAAACACGTGGCTACAGGGATGGTGCAGGCGGGAGGGATTCAGATTTCTGGATAACTGGGGCTCTTTCTGGGGAAGGTGGGACCTCTACAGACAGGATGGTCTACATCTGAACCTGCGGGGCACAAATATCCTGGGGGGGAGATTTGTTAGTGCTCTTTGGGGGGGTTTAAACTAATGCAGCAAGGGCATGGGAACCTGGATTGTAGTTTTAGGGTAAGGGAGAATGAGAGTATAGAGGTCAGGAGCTCAGATTTGACGTCGCAGGAGGGGGCCAGTGTTCAGGTAGGTGGTTTGAAGTGTGTCTACTTCAATGCCAGGAGTATACGAAATAAGGTAGGGGAACTGGCAGCATGGGTTGGTACCTGGGACTTCGATGTTGTGGCCATTTCGGAGACATGGATAGAGCAGGGACAGGAATGGATGTTGCAGGTTCCGGGGTTTAGGTGTTTTAGTAAGCTCCGAGAAGGAGGCAAAAGAGGGGGAGGTGTGGCGCTGCTAGTCAAGAGCAGTATTACGGTGGCGGAGAGGATGCTAGATGGGGACTCATCTTCCGAGGTAGTATGGGCTGAGGTTAGAAACAGGAAAGGAGAGGTCACCCTGTTGGGAGTTTTCTATAGGCCTCCAAATAGTTCTAGGGATGTAGAGGAAAGGATGGCGAGGATGATCCTGGATAAGAGCGAAAGTAATAGGGTAGTTATTATGGGAGACTTTAACTTTCCAAATATTGACTGGAAAAGATATAGTTCGAGTACATTAGATGGCTCGTTTTTTGTACAGTGTGTGCAGGAGGGTTTCCTGACACAGTTTGTTGACAGGCCAACAAGAGGCGAGGCCACATTGGATTTGGTTTTGGGTAATGAACCAGGCCAGGTGTTGGATTTGGAGGTAGGTGAGCACTTTGGGGACAGTGACCACAATTCGGTGACGTTTACGTTAAGGATGGAAAGGGATAAGTATACACCGCAGGGCAAGAGTTATAGCTGGGGGAAGGGAAATTATGATGCCATTAGACGTGACTTGGGGGGGATAAGGTGGAGAAGTAGGCTGCAAGTTTTGGACACACTAGATAGGGTGGAGCTTGTTCAAGGATCAGCTACTGCGTGTTCTTGATAAGTATGTACCGGTCAGGCAGGGAGAAAGGTGCCGAGCGAGGGAACCGTGGTTTACCAAGGAAGTGGAATCTCTTGTTAAGAGGAAGAAGGAGGCCTATGTGAAGATGAGGTGTGAAGTTTCAGTTGGGGCGATGGGTAGTTACAAGGTAGCGAGGAAGGATCTAAAGAGAGAGCTAAGACGAGCAAGGAGGGGACATGAGAAGTATTTGGCAGGAAGGATCAAGGAAAACCCAAAAGCTTTCTATCGGTATGTCAGGAATAAGCGAATGACTAGGGACAGAGTAGGACCAGTCAAGGACAGGGATGGGAAGTTGTGTGTAGAGTCTGAAGAGATAGGCGAGATACTAAATGAATATTTTTCGTCAGTATTCACTCAGGAAAAGGATAATGTTGTGGAGGAGAATGCTGAGCTCCAGGTAAATAGATTAGATGGCATTGAGGTACGTAGGGAAGAGGTGTTGGCAATTCTGGACAGGCTGAAAATAGATAAGTCCACGGGACCTGATGGGATTTATCCTAGGATTCTCTGGAAGGCCAGGGAAGAGATTGCTGGACCATTGGCTTTGATTTTTATGTCATCATTGGATACAGGAATAGTGCCAGAGGACTGGAGGATAGCAAATGTGGTCCCTTTGTTCAAAAAGGGGAGCAGAGACAACCCCGGCAACTATAGACCGGTGAGCCTCACGTCTGTAGTGGGTAAAGTCTTGGAGGGGATTATAAGAGACAAGATTTATAATCATCTAGATAGGAATAATATGATCAGGGATAGTCAGCATGGCTTTGTGAAGGGTAGGTCATGCCTCACAAACCTTATCGAGTTCTTTGAGAAGGTGACTGAACAGGTAGACGAGGGTAGAGCAGTTGATGTGGTGTATATGGATTTCAGCAAAGCGTTTGATAAGGTTCCCCACGGTAGGCTATTGCAGAAAATACGGAGGCTGGGGATTGAGGGTGATTTAGAGATGTGGATCAGAAATTGGCTAGCTGAAAGAAGACAGAGGGTGGTGGTTGATGGGAAATGTTCAGAATGGAGTTCTGTCACAAGTGGAGTACCACAAGGATCTGTTCTGGGGCCGTTGCTGTTTGTCATTTTTATCAATGACCTAGAGGAAGGCGCAGAAGGGTGGGTGAGTAAATTTGCAGACGATACTAAAGTCGGTGGTGTTGTCGATAGTGTGGAAGGAAGTAGCAGGTTACAGAGGGATATAGATAAGCTGCAGTGCTAGGCTGAGAGGTGGCAAATGGAGTTTAATGTAGAGAAGTGTGAGGTGATTCACTTTGGAAGGAAAAACAGGAATGTGGAATATTTGGCTAATGGAAAAGTTCTTGAAAGTGTGGATGAGCAGAGGGATCTAGGTGTCCTGTATAAGATGGACGGGTTGCATCTAAACCGGAGAGGCATAAATATCCTGGCCGCGAGGTTTGCTAGTGTCACACGGGAGGGTTTAAACTAGTATGGCAGGGGGGTGGGCACGGGAGCAATAGGTCAGAAGGTGAGAGCATTGAGGGAGAACTAGGGAATAGGGACAGTGTGGCTCTGAGGCAGAGCAGACGGGGAGAAGTTGCTGAACACAGCGGGTCTGGTGGCCTGAAGTGCATATGTTTTAATGCAAGGAGCATTACGGGTAAGGCAGATGAACTTAGAGCTTGGATTACTACTTGGAACTATGATGTTGTTGCCATTACAGAGACCTGGTTGAGGGAAGGGCAGGATTGGCAGCTAAACGTTCCAGGATTTAGATGTTTCAGGCGGGATAGAGGGGGATGTAAAAGGGGAGACGGAGTTGCGCTACTTGTTCGGGAGAATATCACAGCTATACTGCGAGAGGACACCTCAGAGGGCAGTGAGGCTATATGGGTAGAGATCAGGAATAAGAAGGGTGCAGTCACAATGTTGGGGGTATACTACAGGCCTCCCAACAGCCAGCGGGAGATAGAGGAGCAGATAGGTAGACAGATTTTGGAAAAGAGTAAAAACAACAGGGTTGTGGTGATGGGAGACTTCAACTTCCCCAATATTGACTGGTACTCACTTAGTGCCAGGGGCTTAGACGGGGCGGAGTTTGTAAGGAACATCCAGGAGGGCTTCTTAAAACAATATGTAAACAGTCCAACTAGGGAAGGGGCGGTACTGGACCTGGTATTGGGGAATGAGCCCGGCCAGGTGGTAGATGTTTCAGTAGGGGAGCATTTTGGTAACAGTGACCACAATTCAGTAAGTTTTAAAGTACTGGTGGACAAGGATAAGAGTGGTCCGAGGATGAATGTGCTAAATTGGGGGAAGGCTAATTATAACAATATTAGGCGAGAACTGAAGAACATAGATTGGGGGCGGATGTTTGAGGGCAAATCAACATCTGACATGTGGGAGGCTTTCAAGTGTCAGTTGAAAGGAATACAGGACAGGCATGTTCCTGTGAGGAAGAAAGATAAATACGGCAATTTTCGGGAACCTTGGATGACGAGTGATATTGTAGGCCTCGTCAAAAAGAAAAAGGAGGCATTTGTCAGGGCTAAAAGGCTGGGAACAGACGAAGCCTGTGTGGCATATAAGGAAAGTCGGAAGGAACTTAAGAAAGGAGTCAGGAGGGCTAGAAGGGGTCATGAAAAGTCATTGGCAAATAGGGTTAAGGAAAATCCCAAGGCTTTTTACACGTACATAAAAAGCAAGAGGGTAGCCAGGGAAAGGGTTGGCCCACTGAAGGATAGGCAAGGGAATCTATGTGTGGAGCCAGAGGAAATGGGCGAGGTACTAAATGAATACTTTGCATCAGTATTCACCAAAGAGAAGGAATTGGTAGATGTTGAGTCTGGAGAAGGGGGTGTAGATAGCCTGGGTCACATTGTGATCCAAAAAGACGAGGTGTTGGGTGTCTTAAAAAATATTAAGGTAGATAAGTCCCCAGGGCCTGATGGGATCTACCCCAGAATACTGAAGGAGGCTGGAGAGGAAATTGCTGAGGCCTTGACAGAAATCTTTGGATCCTCGCTGTCTTCAGGGGATGTCCCGGAGGACTGGAGAATAGCCAATGTTGTTCCTCTGTTTAAGAAGGGTAGCAAGGATAATCCCGGGAACTACAGGCCGGTGAGCCTTACTTCAGTGGTAGGGAAATTACTGGAGAGAATTCTTCGAGACAGGATCTACTCCCATTTGGAAGCAAATGGACGTATTAGTGAGAGGCAGCACGGTTTTGTGAAGGGGAGGTCGTGTCTCACTAACTTGATAGAGTTTTTCGAGGAGGTCACTAAGATGATTGATGCAGGTAGGGCAGTAGATGTTGTCTATATGGACTTCAGTAAGGCCTTTGACAAGGTCCCTCATGGTAGACTAGTACAAAAGGTGAAGTCACACGGGATCAGGGGTGAACTGGCAAGGTGGATACAGAACTGGCTAGGCCATAGAAGGCAGAGGGTAGCAATGGAGGAATGCTTTTCTAATTGGAGGGCTGTGACCAGTGGTGTTCCACAGGGATCAGTGTTGGGACCTTTGCTGTTTGTAGTATATATAAATGATTTGGAGGAAAATGTAACTGGTCTGATTAGTAAGTTTGCAGACGACACAAAGATTGGTGGAATTGCGGATAGCGATAAGGACTGTCTGAGGATACAGCAGGATTTAGATTGTTCAATTCTGGTCGCCACACTACCAGAAGGATGTGGAGGCTTTAGAGAGGGTGCAGAAGAGATTTACCAGAATGTTGCCTGGTATGGAGGGCATAAGCTATGAGGAGCGATTGAATAAACTCGGTTTGTTCTCACTGGAACGAAGGAGGTTGAGGGGAGACCTGATAGAGGTCTACAAAATTATGAGGGGCATAGACAGAGTGGATAGTCAGAGGCTTTTCCCCAGGGTAGAGGGGTCAATTACTAGGGGGCATAGGTTTAAGGTGAGAGGGGCAAGGTTTAGAGTAGATGTACGAGGCAAGTTTTTTACGCAGAGGGTAGTGGGTGCCTGGAACTCGCTACCGGAGGAGGTAGTGGAAGCAGGGACGATAGGGACATTTAAGGGGCATCTTGACAAATATATGAATAGGATGGGAATAGAAGGATACGGACCCAGGAAGTGTAGAAGATTGTAGTTTAGTCGGGCAGTATGGTCGGCACGGGCTTGGAGGGCCGAAGGGCCTGTTCCTGTGCTGTACATTTCTTTGTTCTTTGTTTGTTCTTTGTGTCCATGTACATAGATCCCTGAAAGTTGCCACCCAGGTTGATAGGGTGGTGAAGAAGGCCTATGGAGTGTTGGCCTTTATTGGTAGAGGGATTGAGTTCCGGAGTCGGGAGGTCATGTTGCAGCTGTACAGAACTCTGGTACGGCCGCATTTGGAGTATTGCGTACAGTTCTGGTCACCGCATTATAGGAAGGACGTGGAGGCTTTGGAACGGGTGCAGAGGAGATTTACCAGGATGTTGCCTGGTATGGAGGGAAAATCTTATGAGGAAAGGCTGATGGACGTGAGGTTGTTTTCGTTAGAGAGAAGAAGGTTAAGAGGAGACTTAATAGAGGCATACAAAATGATCAGAGGGATAGATAGGGTGGACAGTAAGAGCCTTCTCCCGCGGATGGAAATGGCTGGCACGAGGGGACATAGCCTTAAACTGAGGGGTAATAGATATAGGACAGAGGTCAGGGGTAGGTTCTTTACGCAAAGAGTAGTGAGGCCGTGGAATGCCCTACCTGCTACAGTAGTGAACTCGCCAACATTGAGGGCATTTAAAAGTTTATTGGATAAACATATAGATGATAATGGTATAGTGTAGGTTAGATGGCTTTTGTTTCGGTGCAACATCGTGGGCCGAAGGGCCTGTACTGCGCTGTATCGTTCTATGTTCTAAATTGTGTGTGTGGGGGGGGGGGAAACTGAAGTGACATCACAGAAAAGCTGTGGCCTGAGTGGCTGGTTGGGAATCTACACTAAATTAAAAAATTAAGCATTGGTAACTAATTAAACATAATTACTTAATTATAATTTAGAGGGGTATCTAAGCCAGAGATCGGTAGTGTTAATTGACGCAATGTCAGTTATAGGGGTGCAGTGCTCTGACTGTGAGATGTGGCAGGTCCGGGAGGCTTCCAGCGTCCCGGATGGCTTCATCTGCAGAAAGTGCACCGAACTGGAGCTCCTCACTGGAGTTCGGTTGGAGCAGCAATTGGATGCACTTAGGAGCATGCAGGTGGCGGAAAGCGTCATAGATAGCAGTTATATAAATGTGGTCACACCCAAGGTGCAGGCAGAGAAATGGGTGACCACCAGAAAGGGCAGGCAGTCAGTGCAGGAATCCCCTGTGGTTGTCCCCCTCTCGAACAGGTATACCCCTTTGGATGCTGTCGGGGGGGATAGCCTATCAGGGGAAAACAGCAGCAGCCAGAGCAGTGGCACCACGGCTGGCTCTGATGTTCAGAAGGGAGGGTCAAAGCGCAGAAGAGCAATAGTAATAGGGGACTCTATAGTCAGGGGCACAGATAGGCACTTCTGTGGACGTGAAAGAGACTCCAGGATGGTATGTTGCCGCCCTGGTGCCAGGGTCCAGGATGTCTCCTAACGGGTAGAGGGCATCCTGAAGGGGGAGGGCAAACAGGCAGAGGTCGTTGTACATATTGGTACTAACGACATAGGCAGGAAGGGGAATGAGGTCCTGCAGCTGGAGTTCAGGGAGCTAGGCAGAAAGTTAAAAGACAGGACCTCTAGGGTTGTAATCTCGGGGTTACTCCCTGTGCCACGTGCCAGTGAGGCTAGAAATAGGAAGATAGAGCAGCTAAACACGTGGCTAAACAGCTGGTGTAGGAGGGAGGGTTTCCGTTATCTGGACCACTGGGAGCTCTTTCGGGGCAGGTGTGACCTGTATAAGAAGGACGGGTTGCATCTAAACTGGAGAGGCATAAATATCCTGGCCGTAAGGTTTGCTAGTGTCACACGGGAGGGTTTAAACTAGTATGGCAGGGGGGGTGGGCACGGGAGCAATAGGTCAGAAGGTGAGAGCATTGAGGGAGAACTAGGGAATAGGGACAGTGGGGCTCTGAGGCAGAGCAGACAGGGAGAAGTTGCTGAAGACAGCGGGTCTGGTAGATCAGTGCTGGGACCTTTGCTGTTTGTAGTATATATAAATGATTTGGAGGAAAATGTAACTGGTCTGATTAGTAAGTTTGCAGACGACACCAAGGTTGGTGGAATTGCAGATAGCGATGAGGACTGTCAGAGGATACAGCAGGATTTAGATTGTTTGGAGACTTGGGCGGAGAGATGGCAGATGGCGTTTAATCCAGACAAATGTGAGGTAATGCATTTTGGAAGGTCTAATGCAGGTAGGGAATATACAGTGAATGGTAGAACCCTCAAGAGTATTTAAAGTCAGAGAGATCTAGGTGTACAGGTCCACAGGTCACTGAAAGGGGCAACACAGGTGGAGAAGGTAGTCAAGAAGGCATACAGCATGCTTGCCTTCATTGGCCGGGGCATTGAGTATAAGAATTGGCAAGTCATGTTGCAGCTGTATGGAACCTTAGTTAGGCCACACTTGGAGTATAGTGTTCAATTCTGGTCGCCACACTACCAGAAGGATGTGGAGGCTTTAGAGAGGGTGCAGAAGAGATTTACCAGAACGTTGCCTGGTATGGAGGGCATTAGCTATGAGGAGCGGTTGAATAAACTCGGTTTGTTCTCACTGGATCGAAGGAGGTTGAGGGGCGACCTGATAGAGGTCTACAAAATTATGAGGGGCATAGACAGAGTGGATAGTCAGAGGCTTTTCCCCGGGGTAGAGGGGTCAATTACTAGGGGGCATAGGTTTAAGGTGAGAGGGGCAAGGTTTAGAGTAGATGTACGAGGCAAGTTTTTTTACACAGAGGGTAGTGGGTGCCTGGAACTCGCTACCGGAGGAGGTGGTGGAAGCAGGGACGATAGTGACATTTAAGGGGCATCTTGACAAATACATGAATAGGATGGGAATAGAGGGATACGGACCAGGAAGTGTAGAAGATTGTAGTTTAGTCGGGCAGCATGGTCGGCACGGGCTTGGGGGCCGAAGGGCCTGTTACTGTGCTGTACATTTCTTTGTTCTTTGTATCTAGCTAGTACACCCTGGACCCCATGAGACTTCACTTTCTCCATCAGCCTACCATGGGGAGCCTTACTGAAGTCCATGTATATGACATTTACAGCCCTTCCCTCATCAATCAACTTTGCAACTTCCTCAAATAATTCTATTAAAGTTGGTAAGACATGACCTTCCCTTCACAAAACCATGCTGCCTCTCACTAATACGTCCATTTGCTTCCAAATGGGAGTAGATCCTGTCTCGAAGAATTCTCTCCAGTAATTTCCCTACCACTGACGTCAAGCTCACCGGTCTACAATTACCTGCTACCCTTCTTAAACAAAGGGACAACATTAGCAATTCTCCAGTCCTCCGGTACCTCACCCGTGTTCAAGGATGCTGCGAAGATATCGCAAACTATTCGGCACTGGAAAGTCCGAGCTGCAAACATTTGGGTTTGTAAAGCCAGCTAGCTTCTGAAAGAGGACAAGGTAATTCCGAAACTTTAAAGCTACTTCTTTGTTCTTTTAGCGGTCCAGCATTTACAGCTCTCGCTAAACTGCCAGATCCGTGAACAGACTGACACCAGCAAGAGTCGGAAGCAGATTATCTGGTGACCATCTCGGAAAGGATAGATTTCCACGGTAGCAGACTGGTTGACAGGAATCGCAACAGGCCTTGGATCAACGATACTGGCAAAATAACGAGCGGCGCCCCCTTCCCCTCCCCTCCCCCCCTCCCCCTCCCTCCTCCTCCCTCCCCCTACTCCCTCCCCCCCCACTCCCTCCTCCCTCCTCCTCCTCCCTCCCCCTCCCCCTCCTCCCCCCCCCCACTCCCTCCCCCCTTCCCCTCCCTCCCCCCTTCCCCCCCACTCCCTCCCCCCCCCCCACTCCCTCCCCCCCCCACTCCCTCCCCCCTCCCCCACTCCCTCCCCCCCCTTCCCCTATTCCCTCTCTCCCTCCCCCCCCCCCGTGTAACTCACCCTCAGCAGCTTCTCTTTCTTCTTGCGGACTTCCTCCCATTCGTTGATCAGCCGGCCCCACAGGATCCACGTGTCTTCCTCCAAGTGGCTCAAGTTGCTCGAAGCGGAGGAACTGGATACAAGCGAGCCGCTGCTGTTCCGTCGCGATCCATTCACAGACCGCAGCGACTTACTATCAGCCTCCAGCAACCTAACAGGGGGTCAGAGGGACATTTACAGCAGGTTTCTGCACGTGCGAGGGGATGTTACTGTTCTGGAAACATGAGAGCGAGCGTCAGTCACGACCTCGCCCGAGAGTCCACACGCCAGTCACAATAGCCACTCTTTCAGTGAGAATGTTCCATCGCATTAATTAAAGCAATCGACGGTCATAGGGAACCCACAATAGTGAAGAACAGGAATAGGAAACAGTCTGTGGATGGTATCCTGTGTTTGTGCCCAATCAGCACAATCCTGTGAAGATTTGCATGGATGCAGCCAATCCCTAATCAGCTATTTCATGGTTTTCCTAAAATTAATTTACAAGAGGGTGTGTCACTGGTTAGGCCAGCATTTATTGCCCATCCCTAATTACCCTGGAGAAGGTGGTGGTGGTGAGTCGCCTCCTTGAACGGCTGCAGCCCCCGAGGTGTAGGTACACCCATTGTGCTGTTAGGGAGGGAGTTCCAGGATGCTGCCCCAGCGACAGTGAAGGAGCGGCTGATATATCTGCAAGTCGGGGTGGTGAGTGGCTTGTTGGGGAACCTCCAGCAGGTGGGGTTCCCAGGTATCTGATGCTCTTGTCCTTCTAGATGGTAGTAGCCGTGGGTTTGGAAGGTGCTGCCTAAGGAACCTTGGTGAGTTGCTGCAGTGCATCTTGTAGATGGTACACACGGCTGCCACTGTTGGTGGTGGAGGGTTTGAATGTTTGTGAAAGGGGGAGCAATCAAGCAGGGCTGCTTTGTCCTGGATGGTGTTGAGCTTCGAGAGTGTTGCACTCATAGATTCATAGAACTTACAGTGCAGAAGGAGGCCATTTTCTGGTAGTGTGGCGACCAGAATTGAACACTATACTCCAAGTGTGGCCTAATTAAGTTCCTATACGGCTGCAACACGACTTGCCAATTCTTATACTCAATGCCCCGGCCAACGAAGGCAAGCATGCCATATGCCTTCTTGACTACCTTTTCCACCTGTGTTGCCCTTTTCAGTGACCTGTGGACCTGTACTCCTAGATCTCTCTGACTGTCAATACTCTTGAGGGTTCTACCATTCACTGTATATAGAGCCAGCCGTGGTGCCGCTGCTCTGGCTGCTGCTGTTTTCCCCTGATAGGCTATCCCCCCCCGACAGCATCAAAAGGGGTATACATGTTCGAGAGGGGGACAACCACAGGGGATTCCTGCACTGACTGCCTGCCCCTTCTGCTGGTCACCCATCTCTCTGCCTGCACCTTGGATGTGACCACACCTCTATAACTGCGATCTATGACGCTTTCCGCCACCTGCATGCTCCTAGGTGCATCCAACTGCTGCTCCAACCGAACCACGCGGGTCTGTGAGGAGCTCCAGTTGGGTGCACTGCACCCCTCTAACTGACATTGCGTTAATTAATTAGTAAATTAAAAAAAAATTTTAATTAAAAAAAAAGTTACTGTTAACTATCTGTTTCCTAGCACTCGATTTCTACTATAAATGTGAAAGCTAAATACAGTACTCTCCGATCTCTGGCTTAGATACCCCTCTAAATAATGAACTAATTTAGTAATTATGTTTAATTAGTTTAACAATGTTTAATTTTTAAATTTTGTGTAGATTCCCAACCAGCCAATCAGGTCACAGCTTTACTGTGATGTCACTTCAGTTCCCCCCCCCCCCCACACACACACAATTTGAAACGGCAATAAAAATAAAAATTAAAAATTAAAATCACTTGCCTTCCCAGGATGCTCTCTGGTTCTCTCCCTGCAGATTGAAAGTTACAGGCCAGAAGAGAGAGAGAGAACAAAACAGGATGGAAAAAGCACCTTCTCCCACTCTGCACCGAATTACCTCACTGCACCAAATTACCAAGTTCCAAATTCCCACTCTGGATGTGTCTCACTCCGGCTGGGTCTCCTTGACATGCGCAAAGCTTCCTGAGTGAGCTTTCTGTCTGTCTTTTATACAGATCTTTGTGAGTCCTCTGCATCTAGGTGTACAGGTGACACTTAGTAACATAGCGCAGCTTATGGCATGGGAAGAATGGTCATGTAGTAAACCCGACTTTGCAATAAATGTGAACTTGCCCACTCTTTCAGGAAAGCTGCATTGGTTTTTTAATAGAAAGAGGTTGCAGAACTTGGGGGATGCAGAGGGATCTGGGTGTCCTGGTACATAAATCACAAAAAGTTAGTCTGCAGGTACAGCAAGTGGTTAGGAAGGGAAATGGAATGTTGAATGTTTAATTGAACAGTCTTAATTAATTAATTATTCCCTGCTTTCTTATCAAGAACAGTCTTGAGCAGAAATGACGGTTCAAGCCACAGATTTGACCAAATAGTGAGCCCAGCTTCGTTCTCATAGAATCATAGAATTTACAGTGCAGAAGGAGGCCATTGAGTCTGCACCGGCTCTTGGAAAGAGCACCCTACCCAAGCCCACACCTCCACCCTATCCCCATAACCCAGTAACCCCACCCAACACTAAGTGCAATTTTGGACACTATGGGAAATTTAGCATGGCCAATCCACCTAACCCGCACATCTTTGGACTGTGGGAGGAAACCGGAGCACCCGGAGGAAATCCACGCACACACGGGGAGGATGTGCAGACTCCGCACAGACAGTGACCCAAGCCGGAATCGAACCTGGGACCCTGGAGCTGTGAAGCATTTGTGCTAACCACAGTGCTACCGTGCTGCCCTGGTTGAATTGCAGGGTTGGGTGGGGCAATGCTACGACGTCACCACCTTGCGTTCAACCACATACAACCCTCCCTCACCTGTTTTGCTCCTCCAACTTTGCCAGTAGTTCCAGCTCATCTGGACTGAGGTTATCAGAAGAGGAGGAATCCGGGCTGACCGCAGGGCTCGCCATGGGAACGAGGCTGTTCAGTGTTAGGGTCTTCATCCATCAGAAGGTAAAGCACTGGATGCCGGCAAAACTTCTATTAGCTGGGAGAGACGGAGAAGAGAGAGAGATTAACACTGGCAACCGTCAGTCAAGGTTCAAACAGTTTGCACCAAAGAGATAAACTAAACCCCGCGCCCAAACTAAACCCCGCGCCCAAACTAAACCCCGCGCCCAAACTAAACCCCGCGCCCAAACTAAACCCCGCGCCCAAACTAAACCCCGCGCCCAAACTAAACCCCGCGCCCAAACTAAACCCCGCGCCCAAACTAAACCCCGCGCCCAAACTAAACCCCGCGCCCAAACTAAACCCCGCGCCCAAACTAAACCCCGCGCCCAAACTAAACCCCGCGCCCAAACTAAACCCCGCGCCCAAACTAAACCCCGCGCCCAAACTAAACCCCGCGCCCAAACTAAACCCCGCGCCCAAACTAAACCCCGCGCCCAAACTAAACCCCGCGCCCAAACTAAACCCCGCGCCCAAACTAAACCCCGCGCCCAAACTAAACCCCGCGCCCAAACTAAACCCCGCGCCCAAACTAAACCCCGCGCCCAAACTAAACCCCGCGCCCAAACTAAACCCCGCGCCCAAACTAAACCCCGCGCCCAAACTAAACCCCGCGCCCAAACTAAACCCCGCGCCCAAACTAAACCCCGCGCCCAAACTAAACCCCGCGCCCAAACTAAACCCCGCGCCCAAACTAAACCCCGCGCCCAAACTAAACCCCGCGCCCAAACTAAACCCCGCGCCCAAACTAAACCCCGCGCCCAAACTAAACCCCGCGCCCAAACTAAACCCCGCGCCCAAACTAAACCCCGCGCCCAAACTAAACCCCGCGCCCAAACTAAACCCCGCGCCCAAACTAAACCCCGCGCCCAAACTAAACCCCGCGCCCAAACTAAACCCCGCGCCCAAACTAAACCCCGCGCCCAAACTAAACCCCACGCCCAAACTAAACCCCGCGCCCAAACTAAACCCCACGCCCAAACTAAACCCCGCGCCCAAACTAAACCCCACGCCCAAACTAAACCCCACGCCCAAACTAAACCCCGCGCCCAAACTAAACCCCACGCCCAAACTAAACCCCACGCCCAAACTAAACCCCACGCCCAAACTAAACCCCACGCCCAAACTAAACCCCACACCCAAACTAAACCCCACGATAAAACTAAACCCCGCGCCCAAACTAAACTCCAAACCAAAGTTACTCCAGTTAACAAATCTCTCTCCTCAAATACACAAGGCAAATAGAAAACCATAGTCATATAGTGCCTTGATTCCCCCCCCCCTCCAGGACACCAAAAGTGCTTCACATCCATTGACTACGCTTCACAAGTGCTCTCAGTCTTGGAAGAAAAGCAGCAACCAATTTACACAGGGCAAGGTCACAGAACAACAACGGGCACATCATGGGTTTTGCCCTGTTCGAGGTTTAAATGTTGGCTCCAGACTCCGCTGCCCTTCTCTGACTGGGTTCTTGCCCGTCCATCGCAGCCTCGGCATAACGTCTCACCTGAAAGGTAGCACCTCTGACTGTGCCTCATGTTCCCTAATCCATGATCAAGAAAGAATCCCCAGAATCGGATTCGTTACTAGTACTGCTCAATGCCAAAACAGGTGGACTTAAAAACAGCAATGCAAGTTTAATCTGTTAAATTTTGGTCACTTGGTAACCAGCCATGCTTTCAGGCACGGTAATCAAACACAGGTCTTTAAAGACAGTTAACATTGCCTTTACTGACGACCACAAGACATAGGAGCAGAATTAGGCCACTCGGCCCATCGAATCTGCTCCGCCATTCAATCATGGCTGATATTTTCTCATCCCCATTCTCCTGCCTTCTCCCCATAACCCCTGATCCACTTATTAATCAAAAACCTATCTATCTCTGTCTGAAAGACACTCAGTGATTTGGCCTCCACAGCCTTCTGCGGCCAAGAGTTCCCCAGATTCACCACCCTCTGGCTGAAGAAATTCCTCCTCATCTCAGTTTTAAAGAATCGTCCCTTTAGTCTGAGATTGTGTCCTCTGGTTCTAGTTTTTCCTACAAGTGGAAACATCCTCTCCACGTCCACTCTATCCAGGCCTCGCAGTATCCTGTAAGTTTCAATAAGATCCCCCCTCATCCTTCTAAACTCCAACGAGTACAGACCCAGAGTCCCCAACCGTTCCTCATACGACATGTTCTTCATTCCAGGGATCATTCTTGTGAACTTCCTCTAGACCGTTTCCAAGGCCAGCACATCCTTCCTCGGGTACGGGGCCCAATACTCCAAATGGGGTCTGACCAGAGCCGCACTTTGATTGATTAAAATCAAAAATCTATAGGAAGACTGCAGCTACTGAACAGCTACCTCACAGCGAGGGAGCCCCATTAGTTAGAGAGTAGCTACCTTTAAAACAAAACACCTTACGCCGCATTTACAGGCCAAAGAATTAAGTGCCAACCTTCAGGGCTCTTCTGCAAGCATCAAACTATCCATTTCCCACGTACTCACCACCCTATATAGAGCTGGGGAGTAAAACTATTTTAAGGCTGTCATAACAAGTGCAAAGTGAACCGGTTTTAAATATTAATGCACTTAAGCTTGCAGCTTTCAAAGAATAAAGTGCTGGACATTTTTCAGCATTTCCAGTGCCAGAGAAGTAGTCTTGCAGTCAGGAGTACATGCAACATTGATGTCGTCTCGTCTATCTGCATCAACGAGGCACTGTTTGAGGGATTATTTTTGGTACTTGCAATTTTTCTTTTTGCCGAGGTGACACCTGGTCATGTTCCAGCCCTGATTGATTGTGTTCTGGTTGGCAGGAGAGCAGAAACTCTGTCCGAGCAAAAGAGATGTCGAGGCACTGAAAACAAGAGCAAAGGGACAGAATGGCATCAAAACGGCTCAGGGAATATTGGCCCATCTCTCTGTATTGGGCTGTAATGCAGGGTGGTGGACTGATCAGTCACTGCACAAAGCTGTGACGGTCCCCATTGAAAATCTGCAAGCTGTCCTTAACAACATACTTGCGGTGAAGGTGTAACACAGATTTAGTACAATGATATCGGGTTTAAATGGCCTCGAATATGAGAATAGGTTGTGTAGCACGGTAGCACAGTGGATAGCACAGTTGCTTCACAGCTCCAGGGTCCCAGGTTCGATTCCCGACTTGGGTCACTGTCTGTGCGGAGTCTGCACGTTCTCCCCGTGTATGCGTGGGTTTCCTCCGGGTGCTCCGGTTTCCTCCCACAGTCCAAAGATGTGCAGGTTAGGTGGATTGGCCAAGATAAACTGCTCCTTAGTGTCTAAAAGTTTGGGTGGAGTTACTGGGTTACGGGGATGGGGTGGAGGCGTGGGCTTAAGTAGGGTGCTCTTCCCAAGGGCCGGTGCAGACTCGATGGGCCGAATGGCCACCTTCTGCACTGTAAATTCTATGATTCTGTGAACTGTGAAGAGGGGTGGTATGGATTGTGATTTAATCGCGACAGGGCATGATTTAATCGAGACATTTCAAATGACAAGAGGCAGTCGGTGGGGCAGAATAGTTAAATGGTTTCCTCTGTGAGGCCACTTTAAAATTCCAGCAGTCAGGAGTGATGCACTAAGCGTCAAGAACCACAAAGACATGTGAGACTTTAACCAAGGCTTTAATACACGACATAGGAAGCTTACCCGACACAGACGACCCCAGACAAAACGGGTCAGGTCTCAGAAGCTGGGTCTTATACTTAACTCCCGGGGGAGTGGTCAAGGCGGAGCTCTCCGTGGCCAGGTCAGGTTACATACAGGTGACCGGACCTCTACAGAGCTACAGTACAATACACAGGATTACAAAATGATCAGGGGGTTGGATAGGGTGGACAGTGAGAGCCTTCTCCCGCGGATGGAAATGGCTGGCACGAGGGGACAGAGCTTTAAACTGAGGGGTAATAGATATAGGACAGAGGTCAGAGGTAGGTTCTTTACGCAAAGAGTAGTGAGGCCGTGGAATGCCCTACCTGCTACAGTAGTGAACTCGCCAACATTGAGGGCATTTAAAAGTTTATTGGATAAACATATGGATGATAATGGCATAGTGTAGGTTAGATGGCTTTTGTTTCGGTGCAACATCGTGGGCCGAAGGGCCTGTACTGCGCTGTATCGTTCTATGTTCTATTACAGGGCCACGTTACACACAACTATTATATAACTATGTACAATGCTAGGGAAGTACAGTGGTGTATCACCACAAGGAGTGAAATCAGGACCGTCAGCCCACAAATGTCGCCCGAGAAGGGGGACCGTCTCCTCCATAAAGCTGTGGATTCTGGAGGCCAAGTGAAATTCTGAAGCCAGTGATTATTAGAATGGTAACATGCCCCCTCCCTCCGAGCATGAAGAACAGGTAATGGGAGTCGAATGAGAGAGCAGCCCTGATCTACCTGAATACTCACATAAGCTTGGGGTGAGATTGAGGGGGGGAGGGGGGTGAATAGCCGACATTTTGATAACCGCCCTGGAAGCTGCATCGATTGTGTTTGAAGCAATTCCTTCTCCAATGGGAGCTGAAATTCCACAGGGGAACAGAAGGCACTCAGTAGAACAAGTCCCATTTGCTCGGGAGTGTTTCAAAGAGGGGCCTTTTGGGGAACGAGACAGATTGGAAATAGAACCTTTGTTAACTGCACCATTCCCAGAAACTCCGGTCATAAGACAACATACCTTCGTTCATCCAGGATAGGGTTTAAAACGCATTACGGAAAATAAAATTGCCAGCAGGTCTTCAAATTGATCCCCTGTCAGTCCTTCACATTAAATATTCACATTCCATTGTTGTACAAGTCAGGTGGGAAAGCAATAGTTTGCACACAATACGTCGGTAATAGGTCCTCCATGCTTCTTTTTTTCTTTTAATTTAGAGTACACAATTCATTTTTTCCAATTAAGGGGCAATTTAGCGTGGTCAATCCACCTACCCTGCACAGCTTTGGGTTGTGGGGGCGAAACCCACACAGACACGGGGAGAATGTGCAAACCCCACACGGACAGTAACCCAGAGCCGGGATCGAACCTGGGACCTCGGCGCCGTGAGGCCGCAGTGCTAACCCACTGCGCCACCGTGCTGCCCTAGGTCCTTGCTTGATCACAAGTGGGCTAAACAGCTAGTTTGTAATACAGAACAATGCCAGCAGCTCCCGTACCAGTCTCCCTGAACAGGCGCCGGAATGTGGCGACTAGGGGCTTTTCACAGCAGCTTCATTGAAGCCGACTTGTGACAATAAGCGATTATATTAAATATGGACAACACACAGGACTCAGTTAATGGAAACCAGTGGAAGAAGTCTGGCTGGGTTCAACAGTCCCTGCTTTATCTAGTGTATTTGGTCCATCCTCACTGTGGAATGTTCTTCGGCAGCACCTTATATTAATCTTCGTGTGAAGGCTGGAACAGTGCGTGCTTTGGCTTGTTCTAAAAGAATGCGATGCACTTACTTCCCAGGTCAAAACCAGCGGCAGAATTCAGTGCAATGGAAAGAGCGACGCACATTTCAACAGCACTATCGAGGACCGGCAGAACTCTCAAAATACTTTTCTCAGCCGGTGAAGGGTTTTGAAGGGCACTGTTACAGTGTAGGAAACACGTCAGTCGTGTTGAACGCAGCAACGTAATCGACACCAGATAAACTGTTTTTGTGATGTCGGTTGTAAGGATAATTAATAGCCAGGGAAGAACTTCTCTGTCGCTGTCGAAATAGCCGCATGTGTCCTTAACACCATCGCAACAACGTCAGTATTCTCGCTCAGGCCAACACCTCCAGCATCGCAGCATTGACCACGCTCTCCGTGAGCTCCGCGGGTCAGGCCACACCGCCCGCATGCCTGACACAAGATTCTCGAAACAAGTGCTCGACTTGGCGGTAAGCCACCAGGAGGGCAGAGGGAACACTTCAAGGGCACCCTCGAAGCCTCCTTGAAAAATGCGACCTCCCCAGTGACAGCTGGGAACGACTGGCCTGAGGCCGCCCGGAGTGGAGAAGAAAAGCTTCCGGGGAGGAGCTGGACGGTGAGAGCAAGTGGAAGCCAACCGGCAAAAACGAAAGGCAGCCCACCCAACCGCTCCTCCAACCACCGACTGTCCCCCCCTGCGAGTGAGTCTGTACGTCGCATACTGCATTCCTCAGTCACCTGAGAACTCATTCTGAGGGTAGAAGCAAGTCATCCTCCACTCCGATACTAATACCCCTTCTGACTGTGACTGCAGGTATCCAGCTCTGAAATCGAAAACGAAACTAAAACACACTCTAGAACATAGAACATAGAATGATACAGCGCAGTACAGGCCCTTCGGCCCACGATGTTGCACCAAAACAAAAGCCATCTAACCTACACTATGCCATTATCATCCATATGTTTATCCAATAAACTCTTAAATGCCCTCCAGCAAAGAGCCTAAAACAAAAGTAAAAAGCTGACAGACAGCCCAGCTCCACCCACTCTCTGACATCACTGATAAACACCCATTTCTTAAAGGTACATTTCTTAAAGGTACTCTCACATGACAGGAAAGGTGTTAATGCTTTGGAATCAGTTCAGAGAAGGTTTACCAGACTAATCCCAGGAATGGGCGGCTTGTCTGATGAGGAAAGGAGGAGAGGTTGGGTTTGTATCCACTGGAGTTTACATAGAATCACAGAACATAGTGCAGAAGGAGGCCATTCGGCCCGTCGAATCTGCACTGACCCACTTAAGCCCTCACTTCCACCCTATCCCCGTACCCAATAACCCCTCCTAAGCATTTTGGTCACAAAGGGTAATTTATCATGGCCAATCCACCGAACCTGCACGTCTTTGGACTGTGGGAGGAAACCGGAGCACCCGGAGGAAACCCACGCGGACACGGGGAGAACGTGCAGACTCCGCACAGACAGTGACCCAGCAGGGAATCGAGCCTGGGACCCTGGCGCTGTGAAGCCACAGTGCTATCCACTTGTGCTACCCGTGCTGTCCAGTAGAAGAGTAAGAGGCAACTTGATCGAAACCTTTAAGATGCTGAGGGGTATCGACAGGGTGGATGTGGAGAGGATGTTTCCTCTTGTGGGAGAATCCAGAACTCGGGTCAGTGTTTAACAATAAGGGGTCGCCTGTTTAAGACGGAGATGAGGAGAATGTTTTCTCTCTGGGGGAGGGGGAGTCTCGGGAACTCTCTCCCTCAAAGGGCAGTGGAAGCAGAATCTTTGAATATTTTTAAGGCCGAGCGAGAGAGATTCTTGGTGAACGCGGGGGTGAAAGGTTATCGGGGGGTCAGCAGGAATATGGGGTTGATCTTATTGAATGGTGGGGCAGGTTCGAGGGGTCGAGTGGCCTCCTCCTGATCCTAATTGGGATGTTCCTTCGTACAGTATGCCCAGGATGAAATGTAGGCATCTCAAAACCAGATTAAGGAACTATGGATACATAACAACACCATTAGCCCCACAGTTAGAATTAATGTCCCTCCCAGACCAGCCCTGCTCGCTCAGCCTTTGCCCTAAATCCCACATCTTAAATTGAACATTTCCGTTACAATTCAAGCCAATAATCTGGCAACTGGACAGAGAGTTTACTGAAGCTCCAAAACGCTTGACAGGATTATTGTAAAATATAAATGTGAGCTTCCAGATCAAAGCTTGCTCCCTCGAAACCTTGTCCCTTATTCCCAATTTGATAAACCGAATAAAATAATTTTATGAGTGTTCTCCAGCCAGGTTCAATAATATTTTGTGTCAGCAGCACATTTTACAGTATCTGAGCTGTAAACACAATACATTATTGTTGTCTCACGTAGGCTTACATTAACACTGCAATGAAGTTACTGTGAAAAGCTCCTAGTCGCCACATTCCAACACCTGTTCGGGTACACAGAGGGAGAATTCAGAGTGTCCAATTTCACCAAACAAGAAGTCTTTTGGGACCGTGAGAGGAAACCGGAGCACCCGGAGGAAACCCACGCACACATGGGGAGAACGTGCAGACTCCGCACAGACAGTGACCCAAGCCGGGAATCGAACCCGGGTCCCTGCTGTTGTGAAGCTACAGGGCTAACCAGTGCTGCCCTCATTGTAATGATAGTGACCAATATTTTAAAATCCCTGTGTGTCCAGAGAACACAAGACAGCACAATATAAACTACAAACATTAGGTTGGGACCACAATGTGATTAGGCAGATTATATGTCTGCTAAAACTGTGATTAAAGGGTTAACAGCTCTGCAGGCTGCGATGTCACTCCTGGGAAGGGCTGGGTCTGATTTTTAGTTTTGTTTTCAGCCCTGCCCTGTGTCTGTTTTAGTTCTGCTCTGGGTTATGAGGAAAGGAGGTGTGTGTGTCTCAGACTGATGTCTGAAAGCATCTCTACCCGGACATTGTGAATAAATCTGTGAGCCGCTGAGTGTGAACTTTATTAGTAAGTGGCATTTGATCTGTGCGTCGATTTTGTTTAATTGAAATTTTAAACGTATATAGGAAAGTTAGCTCAAAGACCTTTAAAGAACTGTTAAAGTGGTTTTCCCTCTGGATGCTAATCCTGTGTTAATAATAAGGTTTGTTTTGATACAAAAAAAAATCCCTATGTCAGTGGAATCACTCCAGGGGGTGACGTAACCTTTCCTCTCCGTTTACAAATTGAAAAATAGTTGGGGTTTCTCGGTTGGTTTACTAAGTTGGGGGTCTGGTCCGGTACCGTAGCAACAGCCATCGGAGTGCCTGCATTTCGCAAACACCTTCTCCCTTGGTATCAAAATATTGAGATTAATCGATGAACTGTCCATCTCAGGAACTGAACACTCCGCATTGCTACAGTCCCAGCCCAGTGCTCTGAATTCGAGAGTTATCACGATATTTTAAATAAAATAAATAATTGGCGGTGCAATAGAAATAGAACATAGAACAGTCCAGCACAGTCCAGGCCCTTCGGCCCTCGATGTTGTGCCGACCATTTATCGAAATCCAAGATCAACCTAACCTCCACCCCTTCAATTCACTGCTGTCCATGTGCCTGTCCAAGAGTCGCTTAAATGTCCCGAATGACTCTGACTCCACCACCTCTGCTGGCCGTGCATTCCTCACACCCACCACTCTCTGTGTAAAGAACCTCTGACATCTCCCCTGTACCTTCCTCCAATCACCTTAAAAATTATGTCCACTCATGACAGCCATTTCCACCCTGGGGAAAAGTCTCTGGCCATCCACTCTATCCATGCCTCTCCTCACCTTGTACACCTCCATCAAGTCACCTCTCTTCCGTCTTCGTTCCAGTGAGAAAAGCCCTAGCTCCCTCAACCTTTCTTCATAATAATATTAATAATTGTTTATTGTCACAAGTAGGCTTCAATAAAGTTACTGTGAAAAGCCCCTAGTCGCCACATTCCGGCGCCTGTTCGGGAGGCCGGTACGGGAATTGAACCCGAGCTGCTGGCCTTGTTCTGCATTACCAGCCAGCTGTTTAGCCCACTGTGCTAAACCAGCCCTCCAGTTGAGGCAGCATCCTGGTAAATCTCCTCTGCACCCTCTCCAAAGCATCCACATCCTTTCTCTAATGAGGCAATCAGAACTGGACACAATATTCCAAGTGTGGTCTAACCAGGGTTTTATAAAGCTGCAGCAAAACCTCGCGGCTCTACTCAATCCCCCTGTTAATGAAAGCCAACACACCATACGCCTTCTTAACAACCCTATCAACCTGGGTGGCAACTTTGAGGGATCTATGTACGTGGACCCCAAGATCCCTCTGTTCCTCCACGCTTCCAAGAATCCTGCCTTTAATCCTGTTTTCAGCATTCAAATTCGATCTTCCAAAATGAATCACTTCACATTTATCAAAGTTGAACTCCATCTGCCACTTCTCAGCCCAGCTCTGCATCCTGTCAATGTCCTGTTGTAACCTGTAACAACCCTCAACACTATCTACAACTCCCCCAACCTTTGTGTCATTGGCAAACTTACTCAGCCACCCTTCCACTTCCTCATCCAGATCACTTATAAAAACCACAAAGAGCAGAGGACCCAGAACAGATCCTTGCGGGACACCACTGGTCAACGACCACCAGGCGGAATACTTTCCATCCACTACCACTCGCTGTCTTCTTTCAGCCAGCCAATTCTGTATCCAGATAACCAAATTTCCCTGTATCCCATGCCCCCTAACTTTCTGAATGAGCCCACCATGGGGAACCTTATCAAATGCCTTACTGAAATCCATATACACCACATCCACTGCCCGACCTTCATCAATGTGTCTCGTCACATCCTCAAAGAATTCAATGAGGCTTGTGAGGCATGATCTGCCCCTCACAAAGCCATGCTGACTATCTTTAATCAAACTATGTTTTTCTAAATAATCATGAATCGTATCTCTCAGAATTCTTTCCAATATTTTGCTCACCACAGACGCAAGACTGACTGGTCTGTAATTCCCAGGGATTTCCCTGTTCCCTTTCTTGAATAGGGGAACAACAGTCGCCTCCCTCCACTCATCCGGTACTACTCCAGTGGAGAGTGAGGTCGCAAAGATCATCGCTAACGGCGCAGCAATCTCCTCCCTCGCTTCCCATAGCAACCTTGGGTATATCCCGTCAGGCCCAGGGGACTGATCTATCCTGATATTTTCAAAATTTCCAGCACATTCTTCTTCTTAATATCAACATGTTCGAGTCTATTAACCTGGTTCACACTGTTCTCATGGGCAACAAGGTCCCTCTCTCTATTGAATACTGAAGCAAAATATTCATTTAGGGCCTCCCCCATCTCTTCAGACTCTCGGCACAAGTTCCCTCCACTATCCCTGATCGGCCCGACTCTCACTCTGATCATCCTCTTATTTCTCACATAAGTGTAGAACACCTTGGGATTATCCCAAATCCTTCCCGCCAGTGCTTTTTCATGCCCCCTTCTAGCTCTCCAAAGTCCATTTCTTGAGTTGCTTCCTGGCTACAAAGAACAAAGAAATGTACAGCACAGGAACAGGCCCTTCGGCCCTCCAAGCCCGTGCCGACCATACTTCCCGACTAAACTACAATCTTCTACACAATCTTCTACCTTGTTACCGTGTAATATATAACAAGATCGCAATTTGGTTTTGACATTTTTTGTTCGAGGTCTTAAGTCAGCAAAGCGTCAGAAAGAGAAGATCCGTGCTGATGGCAGCGGCACCGAATGTCAGTCTGGTTGAGTTTGCTGCAATGTCCTCTGGTCACCAGCTTTCACAACGTCAACATCTAAGCTGTGAATCCAGCCTGATGGAGTGTGAGAGTGTTGGAGGTTTCACCCTGCGGATAATACCGCACAACCCTAAATCACCAATACCAGGTGGGTATAGGTCGGGTGGGAGATGATAAAGTTAAAAATCGGAAACAGGAGTCCATTTTGCCTCATCCCTGCCCACTTTCAGTTCCAGCACAGACTGAAGGCAGGCGAAAATCTGTTCTTCAGGGGGTGGAAAATCCTTTGCAGAGACAATCACAGAACAATAGAGCGCAGAAGAGGCCCTTCGGCCCATCGAGTCTGCACCGACACGAGAAACGCCCGACCTGCCGACCCATTCCCATTTGCCAGCACTTGGCCCCGGGCCTGGAATGTTGGGACGCGTTAACTGCTGATCCAGGTACTTTTTAAAGGATGTGAGGCGACCCGCCTCTCCCCCCCTCCCAGGCCGTGCGTTCCAGACCCTCACCACCCTCTGGGGAAAAAGCTTTTCCCTCAAATCCCCCCTAAACCTCCCGCCCCTCACCTTGAGCTTGTGTCCGCCTCGTAACCGACCCTTCAACTCAGGGGAAGAGCTGCTCCCTCTCCACCCTGTCCATGCCCCTCAGAATCTTGTCCACCTCGATCAGGTCGCCCCTCAGTCTTCTCTCCTCCAGCGAAAACAACCCCAGCCGATCGAAACTCTCTTCATAACTGAAATGTTCCATCCCAGGAACATTCTGGTGAATCTCCTCTGCACCCCCTCCAGTGCAATCACATCCTTCCTACAATGTGGCGACCAGAATTCACACAGTGCTCCCGCTGTGACCTCACCAAGGTTCTATACAACTCCAACATGACCTCCCTGCTTTTGTAATCTGTGCCTTGATTGATAAAGGCGAGTGTCCCAAATGCCTATTAACCTGCCCGTCTACCTTAAGAGATCTGTGGACAAACCCACCATTGTTCCTCGTCACATTACTCCTTCCAAAGACCTGACACTTTTCAGAGTTGTCAAAGACTTTAATGGGGTTTCTATTTACATGTTCCGAGGGCTGGGTGTCCCAGGTCACAGGAAATGTGGCAGATGAAAGGAAGCGAGACGGTTTGAATCCAGAAGGCAAGTGCCTTTGCAACGTTGCTGACGGGCAAAGAGCTGGGAATGTTTCCTCCAGGCCCCGCAACCAAATCTGTAAGCTCCCTCCCACCCCTTCCTCTCCCACCAACCCTGCACTACCTGACCCCACAGATAGTTCCACAATCCCCCTCGTATACTCCAACACATCCATCCCCCCCATTACCAACAGCCTCATTGGCTGCTGACCCCCAGAAACTCCAATCCCCAAATTCCTCCACCCCCGCCACAATCACCTCACACCATGCTCGATCGCCTTCTTCCCCCCGCCCCCCACAAAAAGCAAAGCGATCCTGGGCCGTGACCTCTTCTGGAGGCTTGCACACTCGGCAGACAGCCGAGCTCATCAATCCAGCCACTCTCTCAAGAAGGAAAGCATTCGGCTCGCGTTTCCGCAGGCCAGGCCTCTTGCTTTCCCACCCTCTCCCCATGTGTCCAGTGAGCCAAGGTCCAAAAGGCGCGTCTGCGTCACTCGCATTAAAGACAACACAGAAAGCAGGGACGTGTCCCGGCAACATTCCTCCTTTGATCAGCACCTATCAAAAACACATTAACTGTTGAAAGAACAAAGAAAAGTACAGCACAGGAACAGGCCATTCGGCCCTTCAAGCCTGCGCCGGTCATGCTGCCCGTCTAAACTACAATCTTCTACACTTCCTGGGTCCGTATCCCTCTATTCCCATCCTATTCATGTATTTGTCAAGATGCCCCTTAAATGTCACTATCGTCGCTGCTTCCACCACCTCCTCCGGTCGCGAGTTCCAGGCACCCACTACCCTCTGCTTAAAAAAACTTGCCTCGTACATCTACTCTAAACCTTGCCCCTCTCACCTTAAACCTATGCCCCCTAGTAATTGGCCCCTCTACCCTGGGGAAAAGCCTCTGACTATCCACTCTGTCTATGCCCCTCATAATTTTGTAGACCTCTATCAGGTCGCCCCTCAACCTCCGTCGTTCCAGTGAGAACAAACCGAGTTTATTCAACCTCTCCTCAGAGCTACTGCATCTCATCTAAACTACTGGACAATCACAGTGCTTTGCAATTATTCCTCACGGATGAAAGACTGAGTTTGGAAACGTGATGAGGACAGACAGTCGCAGCCTGTCCTTGGGAACCTGTCAGTGTTTTCAGATGTTACTGACAAGGGGAGGCTTGGATATCTTTGTGGATATACACAAACGCAGTGAAGATTCTGTGATCCACTATCTGTTAATGATAAGTGAGCAGGTATTTAAAACACTCTTCAGCTCAAGGAGGGAGTCCGATAACATTTTTGAAAAAAAACACAAGAACAAAGCTCAGTTCGATCAATATTTAAGCCCCTTGACTGAATATATTCCCAGACAAAGACAAATCAATTCACTCAGTGTTGATGGACTGAAAGCGAGGAAACAGCGCAATGGTATGAAACCGTCCAGGGGACTCTGGCTTGAAGTAAAACAGTATTTTGTGGGAAGCATCAAGCTCGCTATTGATGTTGACCTTGTGGAGCGCAGCTGACCCAGTTAAAAACCCGTTCCAACCAAATACAAGAATGCGATTCATGTAAGACCGTTTATTCCTCCCCACCGTAGGCGCACGGCTCATTTCTCTCGGAGTCAGATTTGCTTAAGTGGTCAATTGCTCAATAATTTGATCAATTTACACGCTTGCAATTCATTACTTTATAACGATCCTATTCCACTGTTTAATTTATAACAATTAAAAGGCAAAGTAGAAATAATGAACAGAATTCCTCTCTCAGGCTCGTGACATCCCAAAGACCAATTAAATACTTGGTGGTCGTTGTTGCAATGTGGGCAAATGCAGCCTGGGCAGTTAATCTGCACCGATATTTCACAAAATATAAAGATAATAACCAGATGATCCATCGTGTGTGGATAGGAGGGGGGGTTCGAAATCACGAGACACAGTGAGAAATTGCTCTCAACGGTAGGAGTGTCAAGAGGCAGAGCGGACGGAGTGTGACTTCCAAAAGTAGCAGTGGTTAGAATCTGGAGGGCACTGCCTGAGGGGGCAGAGGCAGCAGGTTCAACTGTGCCTTCTAGAGATAAACAGCTGGAGGAAAGAAATTGCAGAGCGAGAGGGAAAGAGAGTAAGGGACGCTCCCACAGAGACTCACCACCACCTGGACAGGAGCCAACGCAATGATGATTCTGTTCTTCTTCTACTAAAGAGCTTGCACTGAGAACCAGAATGCTGGACAGACATTTTAAACCCTTACTGCTTCGGGTTTACATGAGACACTCCCCCCACTCCTCCCCCACTCCTCCTCCCCACTCCTCTTTCCCCCCCCACCCCACCACCACCACCACCAAATTCAACAGCTCCGCACTCGAATGAACAACAAAGAACAAAGAAATGTACAGCACAGGAACAGGCCCTTCGGCCCTCCAAGCCCGTGCCGACCATGCTGTCCGACTAAACTACAATCTTCTACACTTCCTGGGTCCGTATCCCTCTATTCCCATCCTATTCATATATTTGTCAAGATGCCCCTTAAATGTCACTATCGTCCCTGTTTCCACCACCTCCTCCGGTAGCGAGATCCAGGCACCCACTACCCTCGGTGTAAAAAACTTGCCTCGTACATCTACTCTAAACCTTGCCCCTCTCACCTTAAACCTATGCCCCCTAGTAATTGACCCCTCTACCCTGGGGAAAAGCCTCTGACTATCCACTCTGTCTATGCCCCTCAAAATTTTGTAGACCTCTATCAGGTCACCCCTCAACTTCCATCGTTCCAGTGAGAACAAACCGAGTTTATTCAACCGCTCCTCATAGCTAAAGCCCTCCATACCAGGCAACATTCTGGTAAATCTCTTCTGCACCCTCTCTAAAGCCTCCACATCTTTCTGGTAGTGTGGCGATCAGAATTGAATACGATGCTCCAAGTGTGGCCTAACTAAAGTTCTACACAGCTGGAACATGACTTGCAAATTCTTATACCCAATGCCCTGGCCAATGAAGGCAAGCATGCCATATGCCTTCTTGACTACCTTCTCCACCCGTGTTGCCCCTTTCAGTGACCTGTGGACCTGTACTCCTAGGTCTCCCTGACTGTCAATACTCTTGAGGGTTCCACCATTCACTGTATATTCCCTACCTGCATTAGACCTTCCAAAATGCATTACCTCACATTTGTCCAGATTAAACTCCATCTGCCATCTCTCCGCCCAAGTCTCCAAACAATCTAAATCCTGCTGTATCCTCCGACAGTCCTCATCGCTATCCGCAATTCCACTAACCTTTGTGTCGTCCGCAAACTTACTAATCAGACCAGTTACATTTTCCTCCAAATCATTTATATATACTACAAAGAGCAAAGGTCCCAGCACTGATCCCTGTGAAACACCACTCATCACAGCCCTCCAATCAGAAAAGCATCCTTCCATTGCTACTCTCTGCCTTCTATGACCTAGTCAGTTCTGTATCCACCTTGCCAGCTCACCCCTGATCCTGTGTGACTTCACCTTTTGTACCTTTCCCTCTCCTGTCCTTCAGTGGGCCAACCCTTTCCCTGGCTGCCCTCTTGCTTTTTATGTACGTGTAAAAAGCCTTGGGTTTTCCTTAACCCTATTTGCCAATGACTTTTCGTGACCCCTTCTAGCCCTCCTGACTCCTTGCTTAAGTTTCTTCCTACTTTCCTTATATTCCACACAGGCTTCGTCTGTTCCCAGCCTTCTCGCCCTGACAAATGCCTCCTCTTTCTATTTGACGAGGCCTACAATATCGCTCGTTATCCAAGGTTCCCGAAATTTGCTGTATTTATCCTTCTTTATTCACTAGGTTATTCACTAGTATTTATTCACTAGGTTAATCCCAGAGCTGAAGGGGTTGGATTACGAGGAGAGGTTGAGTAGACTGGGACTGTACTAGTTGGAATTTAGAAGGATGCGGTGGGATCTTATAGAAACATATAAAATTATGAAGGGAATAGATAGGATAGATGCGGGCAGGTTGTTTCCACTGGCGGGTGAAAGCAGAACTAGGGGGCATAGCCTCAAAATAAGGGGAAGTAGATTTAGGACTGAGTTTAGGAGGAACTTCTTCACCCAAAGGGTTGTGAATCTATGGAATTCCTTGCCCAGTGAAGCAGTAGAGGCTCCTTCATTAAATGGTTTTAAGATAAAGATAGATAGTTTTTTGAAGAATAAAGGGATTAAGGGTTATGGTGTTCGGGCCGGAAAGTGTAGCAGGAAGTGTAGAAGATTCAGTTTAGTCGGGCAGCATGGTCGGCGCGGGATTGGAGGGCCGAAGGGCCTGTTCCTGTGCTGTACATTTCTTTGTTCTTTGAGTCTGAAAGAGCACCCCACCCAGGCCGACTCCCCTGCCCCATCCCCATAACCCCACCTGACCTGCACATCCCTGGACGCTAAGGGGCAATTTAACTTGGCCAATCCTAACCAGGGAGGGCAGGTTAAAGTTAACTTGGATGCGGATCAATAGATACAGATCGAGGGTAAGCAGGGTATGCCACAAGGTGAAGGAGAGCAGCGTAGAAAGCGACAACTCTAAATCAGAGATTCAATTAGCCCTGGGTTGAGGGTGGCAGGGTCAAAAACGGACCCAAGTGATTCCCATGTTGAAAATGACCTGTGACATTAATCCAGCCAACAATAGCTCACATATAGGTGAGTTACAAGTAAGCCATGTCCTTTATTCAGAGGGCCATGTCAGGGGAATAGCTGGGGCAGCAACACGCAGTCAGCAGGTACCTGGAAGGGGAACACCCTGTTTGACAAATTTCCCCCAGCCTCTGTAACTGGATATGGGACTAGCTGATAGAGGGAGCAGGACATTGCAGAGTCAATGGTTTAGACAGGAAGAGGAAGGTGGGAGACCCCCATGGGGTTTTCTGCTCAACTCAATTGTTCTTGATCTACAGAGTTGGCCTAGATACCATGTCAAACAGGAAACTAATCTGCTGCTGCTACACGATTTCGAGAATAAAGCAATTTAGATGGCGAGATATTTGATACATAGACACACAGAAGATAGGAGCAGGAGGCGGCCTTTTGGCCCTTCGAGCCTGCTCCGCCATTCATCACCATCATGGCTGATCATCCAACTCAATAGCCTAATCCTGCTTTCTCCCCATAGCCTGTCATCCCATTCTCCCCAAGTGCGATATCCAGCCGCCTCTTGAATATATTCAAAGTTTTAGCAGCAACTACTTCCTGTGGGAATGAATTCCACAGGCTCCCCACTCTTTGTGTGAAGAAATGTCTCCTTATCTCTGTCCAAAATGGTTAACCCTGAATCCTTAGACCGTGGCCCCTGGTTCTGGACACACCCATTGCAGGAAACATCTTCCCTGCATCTATCCTGTCTAGTCCTGTTAGAATTTTATAAGTCTCTATGAGATCCCCCCTCAATCTTCTGAACTCCAGCGAGAACAATCCCAACCCAGTCAATCTCTCCTCATATGACAGTCCCGGCATCCTTGGAATTATTGGACATTTAGCACAGCCCATTGGACAATCCAATCCACATTGGACACACAGCACAGCCCATTGGTCAGTCCAATCCACATTGGACACACAGCACAGCCCATTGGACAGTCCAATCCACATTGGACACACAGCACAGCCCATTGGTCAGTCCAATCCACATTGGACACACAGCACAGCCCATTGGACAGTCCAATCCACATTGGACACACAGCACAGCCCATTGGACAGTCCAATCCACATTGGACACACAGCACAGCCCATTGGACAATCCAATCCACATTGGACACACAGCACAGCCCATTGGACAATCCAATCCACATTGGACATACAGCACAGCCCATTGGACAGTCCAATCCACATTGGACACACAGCACAGCCCATTGGACAGTCCAATCCACATTGGACACACAGCACAGCCCATTGGACAATCCAATCCACAGTGGACATACAGCACAGCCCATTGGACAATCCAATCCACATTGGACACACAGCACAGCCCATTGGACAGTCCAATCCACATTGGACACACAGCACAGCCCATTGGACAATCCAATCCACATTGGACACACAGCACAGCCCATTGGACAATCCAATCCACATTGGACATACAGCACAGCCCATTGGACAATCCAATCCACAGTGGACATACAGCACAGCCCATTGGACAATCCAATCCACATTGGACACACA
This sequence comes from Scyliorhinus torazame, assembly GCF_047496885.1. NCBI lineage: Eukaryota > Metazoa > Chordata > Chondrichthyes > Carcharhiniformes > Scyliorhinidae > Scyliorhinus > Scyliorhinus torazame. Next base: position 40,230,623 of record NC_092733.1, on the reverse strand, counting down.
GCACAGCCCATTGGACAGTCCAATCCACATGAGACATCCAGCACAGAAACAGGTCATTGGATAAACCCGTCTGTGCCAGTGTTTAGGCACCACTCAAACCTCCTGCCATCTCTCCTTAGCGATATCTATATAAAAGGAAGCAGACATAAGATCTAGGTGACTTAAAACTGATGAAGTTTTGGAGGAATATCGGGAAAGTAGGACAAATCTCAACCGCGCAATAAAGAGGGCTAAAAGGGGTCATGAAATATCTTTGGCTAACAGGTTTAAGGAAAATCACAAAGCCTTTTATTCGTATATAAGGAGCAAGAGGGTAACTAGAGACAGGATTGGCCCATTCGAAGACAAAAGAGGGAATTTATGCGTGGAGTCAGAGGAAGTGGGTGAGATTCTCAATGAGTACTTTGCATCGGTATTCGCCAAGGAGAGGGACCTGACGGATGTTGAGGTTAGGGATGGATGTTTAAATACTCTAGGTCAAGTCGGCATAAGGAAGGAGGAAGTTTTGGGTATTCTAAAAGGCATTAAGGTGGGCAAGTCCCCAGGTCCGGATGGGATCTATCCCAGGTTCTGAGGGAAGCCAGGGACGAAATAGCTGGGGCCTTAACAGATATCTTTGCAGCATCCTTGAGCACGGGTGAGGTCCCGGAGGACTGGAGGATTGCTAATGTTGTCCCTTTGTTTAAGAAGGGTAGCAGGGATAATCCAGGGAATTATAGACCTGTGAGCTTGACGTCTGTGGTGGGCAAACTGTTGGAGAAGATACTGAGGGATAGGATCTATTCACATTTGGAAGAAAATAGACTTATCAGTGATAGGCAGCATGGTTGTGTGCAGGGAAGGTCATGTCTTACAAACCTAATGGAATTCTTTGAGGAAGTGACAAAGTTAATTGAGGAGGGAAGGGCTGTACATGGACTTCAGTAAGGCGTTTGATAAAGTTTCCCAAGGCAGGTTGATGGAAAAAGTGAAGTTGCATGGGGTTCAGTGTGTACTAGCAAGATGGAGTCAGTGGGCAGCGGGCGGAGCCAGTGGGCGGCGGGCAGGGCCAGTGGGCGGCGGGCAGGGCCAGTGGGCGGCGGGCAGGGCCAGTGGGCGGCGGGCAGGGCCAGTGGGCGGCGGGCAGGGCCAGTGGGCGGCGGGCAGGGCCAGTGGGCGGGGGGCAGGGCCAGTGGGCGGCGGGCAGGGCCAGTGGGCGGCGGGCAGGGCCAGTGGGCGGCGGGCAGGGCCAGTGGGCGGCGGGCAGGGCCAGTGGGCGGCGGGCAACGCCAGTGGGCGGCGGGCAACGCCAGTGGGCGGCGGGCAACGCCAGTGGGCGGCGGGCAACGCCAGTGGGCGGCGGGCAACGCCAGTGGGCGGCGGGCAACGCCAGTGGGCGGCGGGCAACGCCAGTGGGCGGCGGGCAACGCCAGTGGGCGGCGGGCAACGCCAGTGGGCGGCGGGCAACGCCAGTGGGCGGCGGGCAACGCCAGTGGGCGGCGGGCAACGCCAGTGGGCGGCGGGCAACGCCAGTGGGCGGCGGGCAACGCCAGTGGGCAGCGGGCAACGCCAGTGGGCAGCGGGCAACGCCAGTGGGCAGCGGGCAACGCCAGTGGGCAGCGGGCAACGCCAGTGGGCAGCGGGCAATGCCAGTGGGCAGCGGGCAACGCCAGTGGGCAGCGGGCAACGCCAGTGGGCAGCGGGCAACGCCAGTGGGCAGCGGGCAACGCCAGTGGGCAGCGGGCAACGCCAGTGGGCAGCGGGCAACGCCAGTGGGCAGCGGGCAACGCCAGTGGGCAGCGGGCAACGCCAGTGGGCAGCGGGCAACGCCAGTGGGCAGCGGGCAACGCCAGTGGGCAGCGGGCAACGCCAGTGGGCAGCGGGCGACGCCAGTGGGCAGCGGGCAACGCCAGTGGGCAGCGGGCAACGCCAGTGGGCAGCGGGCAACGCCAGTGGGCAGCGCCCGTGGCCAGAGCGGGCGGAGCCCGTGGCCAGAGCGGGCGGAGCCCGTGGCCAGAGCGGGCGGAGCCCGTGGCCAGAGCGGGCGGAGCCCGTGGCCAGAGCGGGCGGAGCCCGTGGCCAGAGCGGGCGGAGCCAGTGGGCAGCGGGCGGAGCCAGTGGGCAGTGGGCAGAGCAAGTGGGAAGGGCCCAAAGACAATGACTTGGATCGAAGTCTAAGTCGACATTGAGAGAGAGGAAATTGCTGCAGACAATGTTGGACAATCTGTCTGCCAATTTCAGGTCAGCAGACACCCACAAATGGACAGTTGACAAGTCAAAAATACAGACAGTGAACAGAACTGGATGAACACGGACAGAACTCGAGGTAATACACACATCACTTTAACAATGTCAATATGCTTGACAGGATGGTAAATATTAATTCGACAACAGCCTCCCAAAGCAGTTAGATAAATACTTGGAGAAAGAATTGCAGAGGCATCTTCTGCCGTTCCTTTTGTAAATACCGAAGTGCCCTCTCCAGTGCCCGCGGAGATTAAATCTCAATGTACAAATGTCTGAAACCTATCACTGCAACATTGATCTTATTGAAGGTATAATGGTGAGGCTGGCTTCAAAAAGGGCTGAAAGGCTTTCTTGTCCCTCGACTCCTTAAATCTCAAAAAAATAAATCCCCTTGCCTTTTCTTAAACATTCTGAGCATCACTGTCGAGTTCAGAATTTATTGCTCTTGCCAAATTGCCCTGGAGAAGATGATGGCAATCCATCTCGAGCATGTACATCCACAGTGCTGTTAAGAAGAGAGTTCCTCCATTTTTACCCAGCGACAGTGAATCTGTGGCTGCAGGAGAACTTTCGGCCAGCGGCAAACCCTTGTCCTTCTAGGTGGTAGAGGTTGCAGGTTTGGAAGGTGTTGTCGAAGGAGCTTTGTGATGTGCTTCTTGTAGATGGTACACGCTGGTGCCAATGTGTGTTGCCGGTGGAGGGGGGGGATGTTTAAAGTGACGGATGTAGCGTCCAAGTCTCATTGTTCTCCAGGTCCTGCTGCTTGGGAAATTGAGACTGATTCTGAGAGACAAATGGTGCTGAACATTGCGAACATCCCCTCTTATGACCTTACGATGGAAGGGAGGTGACTGAGGAAGCAGCTGAAGATGGTTGGACCGAGGACATTACCCTGAGGAACGCCTGCAGTGATGTCCTGGAGCTGAGATGATTGACCTCCAACCACCACAATCGATCCTTTGTGCCGGGTGTGACTCCAACAAGGGGAGAGTTTTCCCCGGATTCCCATTGACTCCAGTTTAGCTCGGGTTCCTTGATGCCACACTCTGTCAAATGCTGCTTAGGTGTCAAGAACATAAGAACACAAGAACTAAGAGCAAGAGTGGGCCATTCAGCCCCTCAAGTCCACTCCGCCATTCAATCCGATCACAGCCGGTCTCCTCTCAGCCTCAATTCCACTTTCCTGCCCGCCCTCCATAACCCTTCAACCTCCATTACTCACCAAAAATCTGTCCAACTCCTCCTTAAATGAACTCAAAGTCCCAGTGTCCACCGTACTCTGAGACAGTACGCTGGATGCCGGTCTTTCACAGTACCTTCATTGCGATGAAATGGAAGCCTACTTGTGACACTAATAAAGACCATTAGTGAATTTCACAGATTGTCTACTCTTTGAGAGAAGTAATTTCTCCTCATCTTTGTTTTAAATCTGCTACCCCTTATTCTAGAACTGTGACCTCTCATTCTAGGTTGCCCAACAAGAGGAAGCATCCGCTCCACAAATCTTACCCCATCTTTCCTCAAATAAGGGACCCAAACTGTGCACAATACTCCAGGTGCAGTCTTGTACAATTGCCTTGTACAATTGCAGCAACACTTCCCTACTTTTATAACCTATCCCCTTTAGCCTCTCAAGGGCAGTCACCCTCACCTCCAGAACTCAGCTCTTTTGTCCATGTTTGAACCAAGTTTGTAATGAGGTCAGGAGACGAGTGGCACTGGCGGAACCCAAACTGAGCGCCCGTGAGGTGGTTACTGCTGTTGACAGCACTGTCGACGGCACCTTCCATCAGTTTGCTGATAATCAACAGTCAACAGATGGGATGGTAATCGGTTACGTCGAATTGGTCCTGCTGTGTGGACAGGACACGCCTGGGCAAGTTTCCACTTGTTGGGGAGATGCCCGTGCTGTAGCTTTACTGGAACAGCTTGGGTAAGGGCATGGTTGGTCCTGGGGCACGGTTTCGGTACTGCAGCCAGGAATGTTGTGGGGGACCACAGCCTTTGTTGTATCCAGTGCCTTCAGCCACTTCTTGATACCACTGTGGAATGAATCACGTTGTCTACATTACTGGGGACCTTGGGAGGAGGCGGCGATGGATCATTCACTCAGCGCTTCCGGCTCAAGACTTTACCCCAAATTCTCCACCTTTTTGCACGGATGTGCCGCCTCCGCCACTAAGCGCCCCATTCCCAGGACGTGACGAAAACAGAAATCCAGTCCAGGAATTGAAGAGCAACACCGGATACATCGAGTTTGAGTATGGTTTCTTCCCCGCCCGTCAGCAGATTTGAATCTGGGATTTTGAGGTGTTCCAAATGTATCGGTATTTGGGGCAGTCAGGTTTATCGGGTTATGCATCCCACAAATGCAAACTACGCCTGCAAAGAAACAGAGTCACACTCCAATCAAAGTTGCCAGTCCGTGCTCCTTGCTTTGTGAATACCTAAACTCAGTATCTTCCCAGCGGCCGTCACATGAATCACTGTCTACTCTGACCTTGCTCAGTATGGTTCTTTCAGCTTAACACCTCTCTCACGGCAGGAGATCACGATGACAAGGGAAGGAACTTACAAACGTTTGCCACTGTGCCGAAAGTCAGAAGGACATGTGCTGACTCACAGCAGAGCAAGCTGGGCCCATGGAGAGGTGGATCTAATTAGTGGCAGTGTCAGAGGTGATGAGGCCAGTGCTGCTTGAGGTCATTGAACTACAAGTGCATTCAGGGCATCGCCATTAACTTACCCCATTCCTACGCAACCCCTTGTGCAATGCTAGCCTCACAGGGAAGAGCTTCTCGAGCTCAATCCACGTCCCAATTTTCCGCTTTCCAATGAAATCACGCTTTCTTGGATGATGGTTTGGGAGAGTCGAGCCCAAAAGGGAAACTAAAACATCACAGGTACACTGAAGATGAGTAACAGGAGCTGTCCAATCAGCACCGGCTTCCTGCAGGTCAATTTTAAAGGACTTCGCAAATCTGCCACACTCAAACGAAGTTATCATTCCCCCCACAGCCCACAACAAACTGATACTTTTATATGGCCACACGTCACTAAAATTCATCAGAAGTTCATAAAATGCGGGCAGCACAGTGGGTAGCACTGTTGTCTCACGGCACCGAGGACCCGGGTTCGATCCCGGCCCTGGGTCACTGTCCGTGTGGAGTTTGCACATTCTCCCCGTGTTTGCGTGAGTTTCGCTCCCACAACCCAAAGATGTGCAGGTTAGGTGGATTGGCCATGCTAAATTGCCCCTTAATTGGAAAAGAATAATTGGGTACTCTAAATTTATGTTTAAAAAAGAAGTTCATGAGATATAGGAGCAGAATTAGGCCATTTGGCCCATAATATTCTCTATTGTCACAAGTAGGCTTACATTAAGACAAAGAACAAAGAACAAAGAAATGTACAGCACAGGAACAGGCCCTTCGGCCCTCCAAGCCCGTGCCGACTATGCTGCCCGACTAAACTACAATCTTCTACACTTCCTGGGTCCGTATCCTTCTATTCCCATCCTATTCATGTATTTGTCAAAATGCCCCTTAAATGTCCCTATCGTCCCTGCTTCCACCACCTCCTCCGGTAGCGAGTTCCAGGCACCCACTACCCTCTGCGTAAAAAACTTGCCTCGTACATAGACTCTAAACCTTGCCCCTCTCACCTTAAACCTATGCCCCCTAGTAATTGACCCCTCTACCCTGGGGAAAAGCCTCTGACTATCCACTCTGTCTATGCCCCTCATAATTTTGTATACCTCTATCAGGTCTCCCCTCAACGTCCTTCGTTCCAGTGAGAACAAGCCGAGTTTATTCAACCGCTCCTCATAGCTAATGCCCTCCATACCAGGCAACATTCTGGTAAATCTCTTCTGCACCCTCTCTAAAGCCTCCACATCCTTCTGGTAGCGTGGCGACCAGAATTGAACACTATACGCCAAGTGTGGCCTAACTAAGCGCCAAGTGTGGCCTAACTAAGGTTTTATACAGCTGCAACATGACTTGCCAATTCTTATACTCAATGCCCCGGCCAATGAAGGCAAGCATGCCGTATGCCTTCTTGACTACCTTCTCCACCTGTGTTGCCCCTTTCAATGATCTGTGGACCTGTACTCCTAGATCTCTTTGACTTTCAATACTCTTGAGGGTTCTAGCATTCACCGTATATTCCCTACCTGCATTAGACCTTCCAAAATGCATTACCTCACATTTGTCCGGATTAAACTCCATCTGCCATCTCTCCGCCCAAGTCTCCAGACAATCTAAATCCTGCTGTATCCTCCGACAGTCCTCATCGCTATCCGCAATTCCACCAACCTTTGTGTCGTCTGCAAACTTACTAATCAGACCAGTTACATTTTCCTCCAAATCATTTATATATACTACAAAGAGCAAAGGTCCCAGCACTGATCCCTGTGGAACACCACTGGTCACAGCCCTCCAATTAGAAAAGGATCCCTCCATTGCTACTCTCTGCCTTCTATGGCCTAGCCAGTTCTGTATCCACCTTGCCAGCTCACCCCTGATCCCGTGTGACTTCACCTTTTGTACTAGTCTACCATGAGGGACCTTGTCAAAGGCCTTACTGAAGTCCATATAGACAACATCCACTGCCCTACCTGCATCAATCATCTTAGTGACCTCCTCGAAAAACTCTATCAAGTTAGTGAGACACGACCTCCCCTTCACAAAACCGTGCTGCCTCTCACTAATACGTCCATTTGCTTCCAAATGGGAGTCGATCCTGTCTCGAAGAATTCTCTCCAGTAATTTCCCTACCACTGGAGTAAGGCTCACCGGCCTGTAGTTCCCGGGATTATCCTTGCTACCCTTCTTAAACAGAGGAATAACATTGGCTATTCTCCAGTCCTCCGGGGCATCCCCTGAAGACAGCGAGGATCCAAAGATTTCTGTCAAGGCCTCTGCAATTTCCTCTCCAGCCTCCTTCAGTATTCTGGGGTAGATCCCATCAGGCCCTGGGGACTTATCTAGCTTAATATTTTTTAAGACACCCAACACCTCGTCTTTTTGGATCTCAATGTGACCCAGGCTATCTACACACCCTTCTCCAGACTCAACATCTACCAATTCCTTCTCTTTGGTGAATACTGATGCAAAGTTTTCATTTAGTACCTCGCCCATTTCCTCTGGCTCCACACATAGATTCCCTTGCCTATCCTTCAGTGGGCCAGCCCTTTCCCTGGCTACCCTCTTGCTTTTTATGTACGTGTAAAAAGCCTTGGGATTTTCCTTAACCCTATTTGCCAATGACTTTTCGTGACCCCTTCTAGCCCTCTTGACTCCTTGCTTAAGTTCCTTCCTACTTTCCTTATATTCCACGCAGGCTTCGTCTGTTCCCAGCCTTTTAGCCCTGACAAATGCCTCCTTTTTCTTTTTGACGAGGCCTACAATATCACTCGTCATCCAAGGTTCCCGAAAATTGCCGTATTTATCCTTCTTCCTCACAGGAACATGCCGGTCCTGTATTCCTTTCAACTGAGCCTCACACATGTCAGATGTTGATTTGCCCTCAAACATCCGCCCCCAATCTATGTTCTTCAGTTCCCGCCTAATATTGTTATAATTAGCCTTCCCCCAATTTAGCACATTCATCCTCGGACCACTCTTATCCTTGTCCACCAGTACTTTAAAACTTACTGAATTGTGGTCACGGTTACCGAAATGCTCCCCTTCTGAAACATCTACCACCTGGCCGGGCTCATTCCCCAATACCAGGTCCAGTACCGCCCCTTCCCTAGTTGGACTGTCTACATATTGTTTTAAGAAGCCCTCCTGGATGCTCCTTACAAACTCCGCCCCGTCTAAGCCCCTGGCACTAAGTGAGTCCCAGTAAATATTGGGGAAGTTGAAGTCTCCCATCACCACAACCCTGTTGTTTTTACTCTTTTCCAAAATCTGTCTACCTATCTGCTCCTCTATCTCCCGCTGGCTGTTGCGAGGCCTGTAGTATACCCCCAACATTGTGACTGCACCCTTCTTATTCCTGATCTCTACCCATATAGCCTCACTGCCCTCTGAGGTGTCCTCTCACAGTACAGCTGTGATATTCTCCCGAACAAGTAGCGCAACTCCGCCTCCCCTTTTACATCCCCCCCTATCCCGCCTGAAACATCTAAATCCTGGAACGTTTAGCCCTTCCCTCAACCAGCAACATCCCTCTGTAATGGCAACAACATTCCAAGTACTAATCCAAGCTCTAAGTTCATCTGCCTTACCCGTAATACTCCTTGCATTAAAACATATGCACTTCAGGCCACCAGACCCGCTGTGTTCAGCAACTTCTCCCTGTCTGCTCTGCCTCAGAGCCACACTGTCCCTATTCCCTAGTTCTCCCTCAATGCTCTCACCTTCTGACCTATTGCTCCCGTGCCCACCCCCCTGCCATACTAGTTTAAACCCTCCCGTGTGACACTAGCAAACCTCGCGTCCAGGATATTTATGCCTCTCCGGTTTAGATGCAACCCGTCCTTCTTATACAGGTCACACCTGCCCCGGAAGAGCTCCCAGTGGTCCAGATAATGGAAACCCTCCCTCCTACACCAGCTGATTAGCCACGTGTTTAGCTGCTCTATCTTCCTATTTCTAGTCTCACTGGCACGTGGCACAGGGAGTAATCCCGAGATTACAACCCTCGAGGTCCTGTCTTTTAACTTTCTGCCTAGCTCCCTGAACTCCTGCTGCAGGACCTCATGCCCCTTCCTGCCTATGTCGTTAGTACCAATATGTACAACGACCTCTGCCTGTTTGCCCTCCCCCTTCAGGATGCCCTCTACCCGTTCGGAGGCATCCTGGACCCTAGCACCAGGGAGGCAACATACCATCCTGGAGTCTCTTTCACGTCCACAGAAGCGCCTATCTGTGCCCCTGACTATAGAGTCCCCTATTACTATTACTCTTCTGCGCTTTGACCCTCCCTTCTGAACATCAGAGCCAGCCGTGGTGCCACTGCTCTGGCTGCTGCTGTTTTCCCCTGATAGGCTATCCCCCCCGACAGTATCCAAAGGGGTATACCTGTTCGAGAGGGGGACAACCACAGGGGATTCTTGCACTGACTGCCTGCCCTTTCTGGTGGTCACCCATTTCTCTGCCTGCACCTTGGGTGTGACCACATTTACATAACTGCGATCTATGACGCTTTCCGCCACCTGCATGCTCCTAAGTGCATCCAATTGCTGCTCCAACCGAACCATGCCGTCTGTGAGGAGCTCCAGTTGGGTACACTTTCTGCAGATGAAGCCATCCGGGACGCTGGAAGCCTCCCGGACCTCCCACATCTCACAGTCAGAGCACAGCACCCCTCTAACTGACATTGCGTCAATTAATTAAAATTTTTAAAAAATGTTTTAAAAATATTTATTTTTAAATTTCAAAGTTACTGTTAACTATCTGTTTCCTCGCACTAGATTTCTAATAGAAATGCGAAAGCTAAATATAGTACTCTCCAATCTCTGGCTTCGATATCCCTCTAAATTATAATTAAGTAATTATGTTTAATTAGTTACCAATGCTTAATTTTTTAAATTTAGTGTAGATTCCCAACCAGCCAATCAGGTCACAGCTTTTCTGTGATGTCACTTCAGTCTCCCCCGACACACAATTTGAAAAAGGTATAAAAGTAAAAATGAGTGAAAATCACTTACTTACCTTCTTACCTTCTGAGTGTCTTAGATGTTCTCAGGTTCTCTCCCTGACAGAGACTGCTCCTCCACCTCCGAACCTTGACCTGCACAATGCTAATAATATAATAATAATATAATATGGCACTTACCTCACACCAATGGGTCTTATTATTAGGTTAGAGGAGGAGGGCGGGTGGGAGACACTACACGTGTAGTGTCTCGGGTTTCCTCTCCACCAGAATTTATTGGTTGGGGGAGGGGGGCCTTCCCAGAAGTCCGCGGGCCGAACTTCCGGTTCCCACCTTACATTAAAAAAAAACAGAAAAGAAGAACAGACACGGGACCAGGTAAGGGTTTTTAAAGTAACTACTCACCTCCCAGAAAGCCCCTGCGCACCGCTGCCGCCGAAATCCAAAGGGCTGCTCCTGCAAAGGTAAGGGTTTTTAAAGTAACTACTCACCTCCCAGAAGGCCCCTGCGCACCGCTGCCACCGAAATCCAAAGGGCTGCTCCTGCAAAGGTAAGGGTTTTTAAAGTAACTACTCACCTCCCAGAAGGCCCCTGCGCACTGCAATGAAGTTGCTGTGAAACCCCCCTAGTCGCCACATTCCGGCGCCTGTTCGGGCAAACGGGGAGAATTCAGAATGTCCAATTCACCTATCACAACGTCTTCCTGGACTTGTGGTAGGAAACCGGAGCACCCGGAGGAAACGGGGAGGACGTTTCCTCCCCGAGAGGGAGCCGGAGTGCAGCTTGTGAAGCAGGTAAGTGTTTAAACTTACCCCCAGGTTCCAGCGGCCTTCATTTCCGGGAGCGGGAGAGAGAGAGGGAGCCGGAGTGCAGCTTGGGAATCAGGTAGGTTCTGTATATAAGTTGGGCGGTTGCTAAACCCGAGACACTACACTTGTACTGTCCCCCACCCTTCCACCTCCTCTAACCTAAGGGGTTTACTAAATATAAGGTAAGCTATTCTTTTCTTTTTTTTTCCTTCTTTCTTCGTGTTTTATCTAGAGGGGATGGCAGGGAAGGCAGTGCAATGTTCCTCCTGCAGAATGTTTGAGGTGAGGGACACCGTCAGTGTCCCTGCTGATTTCATCTGTGGGAAGTGCACCCATTTCCAGCTCCTCAGAAACCGTGTTAGGGAACTGGAGCTGGAGCTGGATGAACTTCGGATCATTTGGGAGGCAGAGGTGGTCATAGATAGAAGCTTCAGGGATGTAGTTACTCTAAAGAATAAAGACAGATGGGTGATGGTGAGAGGGGCTGGGAGGAAGCAGTCAGTACAGGGATCCCCTGTGGTCGTTCCCCTGAATAACAAGTATACCGCTTTGGATATTGTGGGGGGGGGGGGGGGACTTACCAGGGGTAAGCCATGGGGTACAGGTCTCTGGCACAGAGTATGTCCTTGTTGCTCAGAAGGGAAGGGGGGAGAGGAGTAGAGTATTAGTCATTGGTGACTCTATAGTTAGGGGGATAGTTAGGAAATTCCGTGGGAACGAGAGAGACTCGCGGTTGGTGTGTTGCCTCCCAAGTGCCAGGGTCCGCGATGTCTCGGATCGTGTTTTCGGGATCCTTAAGGGGGAGGGGGAGCAGCCCCAAGTCGTGTTCCACGTAGGCACCAACAACATAGGTAGGAAAAGGGATAGGGATGTGGCTACAGGGATGGTACAGGAGGGAGGGTTTCAGATTTCTGGATAATTGGGGCTCATTCTGGGGTCGGTGGGACCTCTACAAACGGGATGGTCTACACCTGGACCAGAGGGGTACCAATATCCTGGGGGGGAAATTTGCTAATGCTCTTCGGGAGGGTTTAAACTAGTTCAGCAGGGGCTGGGAACCTGAATTGTAGCTCCAATATACAGGAGGTTGAGAGTAGTGAGGTCATGAGTAAGGTTTCAAAGTTGCAGGAGTGGACCGGCAGGCAGGAAGGTGGTTTAAAGTGTGTCTTCTTCAATGCCAGGAGCATCCGGAATAAGGTGGGTGAACTTGCGGCTTGGGTTGGTACCTGGGAATTCGATGTTGTGGCCATTTCGGAGACATGGATAGAGCAGGGACAGGAATGGTTGTTGCAGGTGCCGGGGTTTAGATATTTCAGTAAGCTCAGAGAAGGTGGTATAAGAGGGGGAGGGGTGGCATTGTAGTCAAGGACAGTATTACGGAGGCAGAAAGGACGTTTGATGAGGACTGGCTGAGGTCAGACACAGGAAAGGAGAGGTCACCCTTCTCGGAGTTTTCTATCGGCCTCCAAAAAGTTCCAGAGATGTAGAGGAAAGGAGTGCAAAGATGATTCTGGATAGGAGCGAAAGTAACAGGGTAGTTGTTATGGGGGACTTCAACTTTCCAAATATTGACTGGAAACGCTATAGTCCGAGTACTTTAGATGGGTCCGTTTTTGTCCAATGTGTGCAGGAGGGTTTCCTGACACAGTATGTAGATAGGCCAACGAGAGGCAAGGCCATATTGGATTTGGTACTGGGTAATGAACCAGGACAGGTGTTAGATTTGGAGGTAGGTGAGCACTTTGGTGATAGTGACCACAATTCAATTATGTTTACTTTAGCGATGGAAAGGGATAGTTATATACCGCAGGGCAAGAGTTATGGCTGGGGGAAAGGCAATTATGATGCGATAAGGCAAGACTTAGGATGAATAGGATGGAGAGGCAAATTGCAGGGGATGGGCACAATGGAATTGTGGAGCTGGTTCAAGGAACAGCTACTGCGGGTCCTTGATAAGTATGTACCTGTCAGGCAGGGAGGAAGTGGTCGAGCGAGGGAACCGTGGTTTACTAAAGTAGTTGAATCACTTGTTAAGAGGAAGATTATCATAGATTATCATAGATTATCATAGAATTTACAGTGCAGAAGGAGGCCATTCGGCCCATCGAGTCTGCACCGGCTCTTGGAAAGAGCACCCTACCCAAGGTCAACACCTCCACCCTATCCCCACAACCCAGCAACCCCACTAACACTAAGGGCAATTTTGGACACTAAGGGCAATTTATCATGGCCAATCCACCTAACCTGCACATCTTTGGACTGTGGGAGGAAACCGGAGCACCCGGAGGAAACCCACGCACGGGGAGGATGTGCAGACTCCGCACAGACAGTGACCCAAGCCGGAATCGAACCTTGGACCCTGGAGCTGTGAAGCAATTGTGCTATCCACAAGGCTACCGTGCTGCCCATAAGAAGAAGGAGGCTTATGTAAAGATGAGACATGAAGGTTCAGTTAGGGCGCTCGAGAGTTACAAGTTAGCTAGGAAGGACCTAAAGAGAGAGCCAAGAAGAGCCAGGAGGGTACACGAGAAGTCTTTGGCAGGTAGGATCAAGGATAACCCTAAAGCTTTCTATAGATATGTCAGGAATAAAAGAATGACAAGGGTAAGAGTAGGGCCAGTCAAGGACAGTAGTGGGAAGTTGTGCGTGGAGTCCGAGGAGATAGGAGAGGTGCTAAATGAATATTTTTTGTCAGTATTCACACAGGAAAAAGACAATGTTGTCGAGGAGAATACTGAGATTCAGGGTATTAGACTAGAAGGGCCTGAGGTTCATAAGGAGTAGGTGTTAACAATGCTGAAAAGGGTGAAAATAGATAAGTCCCCTGGGCCGGATGGGATTTATCCTAGGATTCTCTGGGAAGCTAGGGAGGAGATTGCTGAGCCTTTGGCTTTGATCTTTAAGTTATCTTTGTCTACAGGAATAATGCCAGAAGACTGGAGGATAGCAAATGTTGTCCCCTTGTTCAAGAAGGGGAGTAGAGACAACCCCGGTAACTATAGACCAGTGAGCCTTACTTCTGTTGTGGGAAAAGTCTTGGAAAGGTTTATAAGAGACAGGATGTACAATCATCTGGAAAGGAATAGTTTAATTAGAGATGATCAACACGGTTTTGTGAAGGGTAGGTCGTGCCTCACAAACCTTATTGAGTTCTTTGAGAAGGTGACCAAATAGGTGGACGAGGGTAAAGCAGTTGCTGTGGTGTATATGGATTTCAGTAAAGCATTTGATAAGGTTCCCTATGGTAGGCTATTGCAGAAAATACCGAGGCATGGGATTCAGGGTGATTTATCAGTTTGAATCAGAAATTGGCTAGCTGGAAGAAGGCAAAGGGTGGTGGTTGATGGGAAATGTTCAGACTGGAGTCCAGTTATTAGTGGTGTACCACAAGGGTCTGTTTTGGGGCCACTGCTGTTTGTCATTTTTATAAATGACCTGGAGGAGGGCGCAGAAGGATGGGTGAGTAAATGTGCCGATGACACTAAAGTCGGTGAGTTGTGGACAGTGCGGAAGGATGTAACACGTTACAGAGGGACATAGATAAGCTGCAGAGCTGGGCTGAGAGGTGGCAAATGGAGTTTAATGCAGAAAAAAGTGAGGTAATTCATTTTGGAAGGAATAACAGGAAGACAAAGTACTGAGCTAATGGTAAGATTTTTGGTAGTGTGGATGAGCAGAGAGATCTTGGTGTCGATGTACATAGATCCCTGAAAGTTGCCACCCAGGTTGAGAGGGTTGTTAAGAAGGCATACGGTGTGTTTGCTTTTATTGGTAGAGGGATTGAGTTTCGGAGCCATGAGGTCATGTTGCAGCTGTACAAAACTCTGGTGTGGCCGCATTTAGAGTATTGCGTGCAGTTCTGGTCGCTGCATTATAGGAAGGATGTGGAAGCATTGGAAAGGGTGCAGAGGAGATTTACCAGATTGTTGCCTGGTATGGAGGGAAGATCTTATGAGGAAAGGCTGAGGGACTTGAGGTTATTTTCTTTAGAAAGAAGAAGGTTAAGAGGTGACTTAATTGAGGCATACAAGATGATCAGAGGATTGGATAGGGTGGACAGTGAGAGCCTTTTTCCTCGGATGGTGATGTCTAGCACGAGGGGCCATAGCTTTAAATTGAGGGGAGATAGATATAGGACAGATGTCAGAGGTAGGTTCTTTACTCAGAGAGTAGTAAGGGCGTGGAATGCCCTGCCTGCAACAGTAGTGGACTCGCCAACATTAAGGGCATTCAAATGGTCATTGGATAGACATATGGACGATAAGGGAATAGTGTAGATGGGCTTTAGAGTGGTTTCACAGGTCGGCGCAACATCGAGGGCCGAAGGGCCTGTACTGCGCTGTAATGTTCTATGTTCTATGACGTGCAAAGTCCGCGCACACAGTGACCCAAGCCGGGAATCGAACCTGGAACCCTGGAGCTGTGAAGCAACAGTGCTAACCGCTGTGGTACCGTGCCGCCCATCGAGTCTGCTCCGCCATGCCATCATGGCAGATCAGTCTCATTCATGCCAAAGACCGAACTGGATGAAATATCAGTCGTTGTACCAAACCATTCAATAAAGCTCTGATAATCAGGCTCCATTTCCTTTCAAACCAATTGGGCGGACGACAGCCAGTAATACATGAAGGGAAGAAGAAAAGATACGGCGACACCATTTCAATCAGCAGCCCGAAGTCCTCGGTTTCCTCATTTCAGGGATTAGGCACTGGACTGGTTAGTTCCTGCACAATACAGACTGCACTTTGCAGATCGGAATAATCACATTTTGAGAGTCGGTCACCTTCAGGATAGCGAACATGAACGAGTTTAAAAAAGCAACACTCTCCTCCACAAATCCAGTGAACAGAAGCTGCGAAACGGCGGTTCTGGGTGTGATGCTACGTAGGACACTGTACCCGTGATATCAGACTGTGAAAGAGAAGCAATTCATCCAGGCAGGAGTGATGGTGCCGCACAGCAGCGAATTCTAATCAGCTTTGCACCATCACAGGCGCGGATGCTCTTTTATTGCAGAGTGCTGCCTCCTCTACATTTCCACCATTTCACACCCAATTGGATTCAAAATGTGAATGTGTAACACAGCTTCTGTTAAAGTGATTAACGCAATGAAGTGGCGGTACTGTTAGAAAGAGCGAGCAGCCACTTCGTGCAACAGCTCCAAGCACACGGAGCTTCTAATTGCAGCCAAAAGTGAAATGAAATGAAAATGAAAATCGCTTATCGTCACGAGTAGGCTTCAAATGAAGTTACTGTGAAAAGCCCCTAGTCGCCATATTCCAGCGCCTGTTCGGGGAGGCTGGTACGGGAATTGAAACATGCTGCTGGCCTGCCTTGGTCTGCTTTCAAAGCCAGCGATTTAGCCCTGTGCTGAACAGCCCCTTCAACTTGAAGGGAGTCGCAATGCTTTATCTTTAAAGCAGGCCGCGGGCGATGGGTGGGATCTTTACCAAGGCAGGCCGATTCCCCCCCCCCCCCCCCCCCCCCCCCCCACATCTCCTTCAGCCGAGAAGCACCTCTCCCACTCCTCTCTTACTACTGCCAAACCCACCCCACCAATAGCTTGTCTGCATTCACTGCAAAAGCTCATCAGTGTGAGTAACTCTACAGGGGCGAGATGAACTTGGCCAATCAGTATACTAGCAAGAAGTGAGAGGGGAGAGATACAAAAGAGAGCAGAGGGGAAATTCCTTCACTCAGGGTGGTGAGCATCTGGAATGAGCTACCCGACTCAGTGGCAGAGGTGGGTACAATTTTGTCCTTTAAAAAGCAGTTAGACAGTTACATGGGCAGGGTGGGTATAGAGGGGTATGGGCCAAATGCGGGCAAGTGGGACTAGCTTAGTGACAGAAACTGGGCGGCATGGACCAGCTGGGCTGAAGGGCCTGATCCATGCTGTAAACATGTATGACTCTATTGCCTCATGCAAACAAAGACGAGCCACCCTGGCTTCTGGGCAGCACGGTGGCACAGTGGTTAGCACTGTTCCCTCGCAGGGTCCCAGGTTCGATTCCCCGCTGGGTCACTGTCTGTGCGGAGTCGGCACATCCTCCCCGTGTGTGCGTGGGTTTCCTCCGGGTGCTCCGGTTTCCTCCCACTGTCCAAAGCTGTGCAGGTTAGGTGGGGCGATGGGGTTCGGGCAGGGGGAGTGGGTCTATGGTCGGGCACTCTTTCAGAGGGTCGGTGCAGACCCGATGGGCTCCTTCTGCACTGTAACAATTCTATGGTGCTGCAAACATGTTTCGAGAAAGCGGATGTGGGGGAGGGAGGGGAAAAGCAGAGGGGTCGTCCAATTTTGGACTATAAATATGATGTGGTCAGTCTGACCGAATCCAAATGGCTGGATGGTGACAGCTCAAGAGACCGATGGTTTTGGCCTGTCCACAGAATCCCTGCAGTGCAGGAGGAGGCCATGCGGCGAGGATATTCCAAACTGGTGTGAAAACGACACCGCACTGCAATTTGAAACGGCTGAAGTGGTAAAGACCCGCAGGCTGGTTTTCCAGCTGAAATCAAACATTTTGGCTTTAAAAGGTCATTTTAAATTCTTAGGAGGTACTACAGACATCTTTTTAAACGAACAGTTGCTTCAAAGTCCTGCCACTGATTAATCATGGATCCATTCCGGAACGCCATATAAACCATTTCACGGGAGGCGAGTGTAAGCTGTGATTCAAAGCACAGCCTAGCACCCAGGCCTTTTGGACAGAAGTGCTGCCTTTTGAACACCTCAGTTACTGAAGGATGCTCGCTCGAGGACTGTAAACACGCTCGGCTTGCACGCCAGGTAATGTATTTGGGCTCAGCACCACTGATCGCTCCAATAAGTGGATCTTTATTTGCTCGATTAACTGGAGTGTATTTTTAACCTGCTCAATATCCAGACAAATTTGCAGAGACAAGGGTCAGACAGAGAAGCTTTGCACTATATTCAAGCTGACTGAAACAAATCACTTGCTGCCAATTGCTAGATAGACAGATAAATATGTACTCACAGTCCAAGGCATATAAACCCTCAGGGATTAAACATGACCTCAACTGCACTGGAGTAAACAGAATATTCACTATCCCCCTTTAAAAACTACACTAACCAATGTTCACCTGAGGCAGTGATGCGCCCCATCCGGACGGGAAGGCAGTGACGTAGTGGTATTGTCACTAGTAATCCGGAGACCCAGGGTACTGCTCTGGGGACCCGGGTTCAAATCCCACCAGGGCAGACGGTGAAATTTCAATTCAGTAAAACAAAAACAAAAATCTGAACTTAAACTAATGTCCTTTCGAGAAGGAAATCTGCCCTCCTTGCCCGGTCCGGCCTACATGTGACTCCTTCCCCTTCTCGGGCAGTCCCTCAGGGTCGAGGGTGACCAGCTTCACCTCCGGGGAGGTGGGTTCAGAGGTGGCTGAAAAACTCCAATCCCGATTGCGTAGACTCTGCCACACGTTTGTCTGGCGGTGCTGGGTGTGGTGGGTGTGCTGGGTGTGGTGGGTGTGGTGGGTGTGGTGGGTGTGGTGGGTGTGCTGGGTGTGCTGGGTGTGCTGGGTGTGCTGGGTGTGCTGGGTGTGCTGGGTGTGCTGAGTGTGCTGGGTGTGCTGGGTGTGCTGGGTGTGGCGACTCGCTCTGGGTTTGCACACACCTTCCGCTTTGACGCTTGGCCTCCGCGTGCTCCACCCTCCGGCGCTCGAGGTAATTGCCGCCTTCGCGGATGCCTTTTCTCCAGTGACTCCAGGCCCGCAGCAACTGACCTTCCCCAGCGGCCGAGCAAGTGAATCAGTTGGGCAATAAATGCTGGCCCAGCCCAATGAATGAATTTAAAACTAACTTAGTGCAGTGTTCTTGCAGGTTACAAACAGATTGCTAGAATAAACAAAGAGAACAAAGAACAAAGAAATGTACAGCACAGGAACAGGCCCTTCGGCCCTCCAAGCCCGTGCCGACGATGCTGCCCGACTAAACTACAATCTTCTACACTTCCTGGGTCCGTATCCCTCTATTCCCATCCTATTCATGTATTTGTCAAGATGCCCCTTAAATGTCACTATCGTCCCTGCTTCCACCACCTCCTCCGGTAGTGAGTTCCAGGCACCCACTACCCTCTGCGTAAAAAACTTGCCTCGTACATCTACTCTAAAACCTTGCCCCTCTCACCTTAAACCTATGCCCCCTAGTAATTGACCCCTCTACCCTGGGGAAAAGCCTCTGACTATCCAATGTTAGCCACAAACACACCATTCAAACTGCTTTGAAGATAAGAGAGAAGCAATAAGCATTAGACAAATATATCAATTATATTAGGTCAACAACCACTCAACAGTGTTTGTCTGTGCTGCAAGATATCTCGCAGCCAATCTCTACCTGAATAAATCAAATATCTAAAGAGAAACTCTATCAAGTAATAAAACGACAGTTCTATTGAATTCCCAACAGCAGCCATGCCAGCCAACCTTACCCCTCAGGATCCAACCAGAACGTTATGGACATTGCATGCAGCAGGTGAGAAAATATTTTAAAAATCGGAAACACAAAACGTTTCATTATCACGGTGTAGTCTCCAAGTTTGAAATAGTTTGGACAGAACCGGATACTGTTGATCCACTGGGACAGTCAGATAGGCCCTGGGCGAAAACCACAACGTCAGCCAGACACTCGGTCAAACCCTCTTGCTGCACAGCCAAGTCCTAAACTATTCTTCTCCGTGGTCACATTCTGAAAAAACAAGCCCACGACCCTCCCCTACGTCAATTCATCACCTTGAAAACCATTTCCACTATCTGACAACCTTCAATCCATTTGGATTTGATTTATTGTCACTTGTACCCAGGCACAGTGAAACGTACTGTTCTGTGTACAATCCAGGCAGATCGTCCCATACATGAAAAACACAGGACATACGATAAATACCCAATGTAAATACATAGACACCAGCATCCAGTCCATAAGAGGGTCATTTAGGAGTCTGGTGACAGTGGGGAAGAAGCTGTTTTTGAGTCTGTTCGTGCGTGTTCTCAGACTTCTGTATCTCCTGCCCGATGGAAGAAGTTGGAAGAGTGAGTAAGCCGGGTGGGAGGGATCTTTGATTATGCTGCCCGCTTTCCCCAGGCAGCGGGAGGTGTAGATGGAGTCAATGGATGGGAGGCAGGTTTGTGTGATGGACTAGGCTGTGTTCACAATTCGCTGTAGTTTCTTACGGTCTTGGGCCGAGCAGTTGTCATACCAGGCTGTGATGCAGCCCGATAGGATGCTTTCTGTGGTGCATCTGTAAACATGGTAACAGTCAGCATTTATAAAAATTAATAAGAGGCAAGGTGGGCATGCCGAATTTCTATTTCCTGAGGACGTATAGGCGCTGTTGTGCTTTCTTGGTCGTAGCGTCGATATGGGTGGACCA
Source organism: Scyliorhinus torazame (assembly GCF_047496885.1). NCBI lineage: Eukaryota > Metazoa > Chordata > Chondrichthyes > Carcharhiniformes > Scyliorhinidae > Scyliorhinus > Scyliorhinus torazame. Next base: position 40,210,591 of record NC_092733.1, on the reverse strand, counting down.
GGACAGATCGTTGGTGATGTTCACACCTAGGAACCATCTCCACCTCGGCCCCGTTGATGCTGACGGGTGTGTACGATACTTTGCTTCCTGAAGTTAGTGACCAGCTCTTTAGTTTTGCTGGCATTGAAGGTTGTTGTTGTTACACCACTCCACTTGGTTCTCTACCTCCCTCCTGTATTCTGACTCAGGTCAGAGATCTTGAAGAAGAATAGTTTAGATCTGGTTGAACAGAAAGAGTGTTTGACCCACTATGGTTGTGTCATCAGCAAACTTTGTAGATGGAGTTGGAACCAAGTTTTGCTACACAGTCGTGTGTACAGGGAGTAGAGTAGGAGGCTACATACACAGCCTTGCGGGGCCGGAATTGAGGACTATTGTGGAGGAGGTGTTTATTCTTCCTGACTATGGTCTATGAGTCAGGAAGTCGAGGATCCAGTTGCAGAGGGAGGAGCCAAGTCCTAGGTTTTGGAGCTTTGATATGAGCTTGACTGGGATTATGGTGTTGAGGGCGGAGCTGTAGTCAATGATTAGGAGTCCTTGTTTTCGAGATGCTCTAGGGATGAGTGTAGGGCCAGGGAGATGGTGTCTGATGTGGACCGGTTGCAGTGGTATGCGAATTGCAGTGGATCAAAGCGTTCTGGGAGTATGGAGGTGATGCGCTTCATGATCAACCTCTCGAAGCACTTCATTACGATCAATGTCAAGGCCACCGGACGATAGTCATTGAGGCACGTTGCCTGGTTCTTCTTTGGCACCAGTATGATGGTGGTCTACTTGAAGCAGGTGGGAACCTCAGAACGGAGTAGGGAGAGGTTAAAGATGTCCGCGAATGCCCCCGCCAGCCGGTCTGCGCAGGATCTGAGTGCACGGCCAGGGACTGTGTCAGGATCCATTGCTTTCCGAGGGTTCACTTTCAGGGTTTTGCTCCTTACTGTATAACTACATTCCCTTGGTCCAAGGCTGGCCAGTGTAAAATGGCTCAAGCTCCTCAAACATTGTGGGGCCCATTTCAAAAGCTGCTGTTATCACTCCCGCTTCAAAAAGAGCCTTTGCTCTCCATCCTCTTAACCTATTACCAATCACCATTCTTAAGGCCCTTAAATGCATGTTCATCGCCCAGTCACTCCCCACCTCTTCATCAATCCTGTTCAAATCCCAGTTTCTACACTGAGGTTAGAGCAATCTACTTTCAAGGTGCTCTGACCTCTGTACCAAGCCCACACGGGCAGCCTATAAGGTAGGCACCCTCCCCTCCATTTACCAGCTCATGGTGACTTCCGTCTGCTCAGTCTCACTGGGACATGTACTAATGGTGCATCCGGAAGCAACCAGGGAAGATTTTGTGATGCTATCATAAAACCCACATTTTTTTAAAGTTAATTTATGGGATGTGGGCATCAGTGGTTAGGCCAGCTTTGTTGACCATCCCTAGTTGCCCTCGGAAGGTGGTGGTGAGCTGCCTTCTTGAACCCGCTGCATTCCATGGGTGTAGGTACACCCACTGAGCTGTTAGGGAGGAGTCGCAGGAGTTTCACCCAGTGACAGTGACGGAATGGTGCTATTATTTCCAAGTCAGGATAGTGTATGACTTGGAGGGGAATTCTCAGGTTTCCATGTATCTGCTGCCCTTGTCCTTCAAAATGGTAGAGGCGGGGGAAGGTGCTGTCGAAGGAACCTCATCGAGTTCCTGCAGTGCATTGTGTAGATGGGACACACGGCTGTCACTGTGAGCCAGCAGTGGAGGGAGTGAATGTTTGTGAAAGGGCTACCAATCAAACAGGCCCTATACTTATATCCCCAGTACACCCACACCGCACACAGGCAATGGCCTCGAAAAGTGCCAATCAACCAGACCGTTAAAGTTTTAATGGCGGAACAAGTTACAGATGACCCTGTGGAGGGAGGGGTTGGGGCAAAAAATAAGATTAAAAAGAGATCAAACTGGGGGGAGAGTTAATGATTATTTTTATCTTATTCCCTCCCCCACCTCCCTTCACCTGAGCACCACCTACAACATATGCCAATGCTGGCGTCCGTGACACTTTGTCAAATCTCTCCCGAGCTCCCACCTATCTCTGACCTCTTCAACAGCATAAAACCCCCTTTCAGCTCTGACCAGTCACACGGACTCGAAACATTAACTCTCTCTCCACAGACATTGCCTGACCTGCTGAGTTTTCCCAGCATTTTCTGTTTCTAACTCAGCATCCACGGCACTTTGCTTTCATTTCCAGGCAAGTGGGGATATTTGCTGATGCTCGCCCAACGCTCAGCCCGACGCTCGGCATCATTCGGTCGGTAAACACATGGCATCAAGAGCTGGACATCATTTAAAGTTTGGACTGTGAAACGACAAGTAACAGGCAGCTTAGGCAAGTGGCCGATGATAGAACGATAAGGTGTCAACCCATTTCGGGGCCTCTTCCTGTGTTGTAAAACACAATGCACAATGACATTTTCATACCACTGCTTTACATCCTGGGAGTTACCATCAACCAGAAACTGAACTGGGCGAAGCCACATGAATACAGTGGCTACAAGAACCCCTGTCAAAGGTTGAGAATTTTGCAACATGGTGGCACAGTAGTTAACATTGTTGCCTCGCAGCGCCAGGGATCCGTGTTCAAGTCCAGGCTTGGTGACTGTGCGGAGTCTGCACGTTCTCCCCGTGTCTGCGTGGGTTTCCTCCGGGTGCTCCGGTTTCCTCCCACAGTCCAAAGATGTGCAGGTTAGGTGGGGTTACCGGGATATGGCGGGGGAGTGGTCTGCGTACAGTGCTCTTTCAGAGGGTCAGTGCAAACCCGATGGGCTGAATGGCCTTGTTTGTGCTGTAGGGATTTACCATCTGACTCCCCCCCCCCCCCCCACCCACCCCCCCGCCCCCCCCGCCCCCCCCCCCCCCACCCACCTCCCCCCCCGCCCAGGGTCAGTCCACCAGCTCAAAGGCAAATGTCAGGAGTGTGATGGAATAACTTGCCTGGATAAGCAGAGCTCCATTCAAGAAGCTCGACACCATGGAGGACAACACAACCCGCTGGAAGAGTGTCCCATTAACTATGAGCGGATAGTGGTTTCAGTGTGTCCCATTTACAAAATGCACTGTATCAACTCAGCGAGGCTCCTTCAATAGTATCATCCAAACCCACCACCACCACCACCGAAGGACAAGAGCAGCAGGTGGGCAGTAGGTGCCAGCCTCGCCAGTCACACCCCTATCCCACGAATATATCAATCAAACTTCAAGAGTAAGAAAGATGCATCCAAAAATACAAGCCTATTAGTCCAATGTCAGTTGAAAGGAAGTTTTCAGAATCTGTTATTAGAGTCAGAGTGCCTGAGAAATAAATAGAAACCGGTTGAAGTGACCGAGCTTTGCACAGTCCAGCCTGGCATTCCGCAGCCTGGTTGATCAGTGCGTCAGTGGATGCTACTTATTTGCGATTCCAGAAGGAATCGGACAAGTTCCCACACAACAGACTTAAATCTGAGTGTGTGGAACTCCAGGCAATCCACTGGCTTGCTTCAGAAATTGGTTCCCCGCGACAACGTCTGTCCACCCCCCCCACTCCCCGTACCGACGTTCCCACGACAACGTCTGTCCACCCCCCCCCCCCCGCACCGTCGTTCCCCGCGACAACGTCTGTCCACCCCCCCCCCGCACCGTCGTTCCCCACGACAACGTCTGTCCACCCCCCCCCCGCACCGTCGTTCCCCGCGACAACGTCTGTCGACCCCCCCCCGCACCGTCGTTCCCCGCGACAACGTCTGTCCACCCCCCCCCCGCACCGTCGTTCCCCGCGACAACGTCTGTCCACCCCCCCCCCGCACCGTCGTTCCCCGCGACAACGTCTGTCCACGCCCCCCCCCCCCCCCCCCGCACCGTCGTTCCCCGCGACAACGTCTGTCCACGCCCCCCCCCCCGCACCGTCGTTCCCCACGACAACGTCTGTCCACACCCCACCCCTCAGCCCGGAACGTCGGTCCCCGCGACAACGTCTGTCCACCCCCCCCACTCCCCGTACCGACGTTCCCCACGACAACGTCTGTCCACCCCCCCCCCGCACCGTCATTCCCCGCGACAACGTCTGTCCACCCCCCCCCCCCCCCCGCACCGTCGTTCCCCGCGACGACGTCTGTCCACCCCCCCCCGCACCGTCGTTCCCCACGACAACGTCTGTCCACCCCCCCCCCCGCACCGTCGTTCGCCACGACAACGTCTGTCCACCCCCCCCCCCCGCACCGTCGTTCCCCACGACAACGTCTGTCCACCCCCCCCCCGCACCGTCGTTCCCCGCGACAACGTCTGTCCACCCCCCCCCCCCGCACCGTCGTTCCCCGCGACAACGTCTGTCCACCCCCCCCCCCCCGCACCGTCGTTCCCCGCGACAACGTCTGTCCACCCCCCCCCCCCCCCGCACCGTCGTTCCCCGCGACAACGTCTGTCCACCCCCCTCCCCCCCCGTCGTTCCCCGCGACAACGTCTGTCCACCCCCCCCCCCGCACCGTCGTTCCCCGCGACAACGTCTGTCCACCCCCCCCCGCACCGTCGTTCCCCACGACAACGTCTGTCCACCCCCCCCCCCCGCACCGTCGTTCCCCGCGACAACGTCTGTCCACCCCCCCCGCACCGTCGTTCCCCACGACAACGTCTGTCCACCCCCCCCCCCGCACCGTCGTTCCCCACGACAACGTCTGTCCACCCCCCCCCCCCGCACCGTCGTTCCCCGCGACAACGTCTGTCCACCCCCCCCCCCCCCCCGCACCGTCGTTCCCCGCGACAACGTCTGTCCACCCCCCCCCCCGCACCGTCGTTCCCCGCGACAACGTCTGTCCACCCCCCCCCCCCCGCACCGTCGTTCCCCGCGACAACGTCTGTCCACCCCCCCCCCCCCCCGCACCGTCGTTCCCCGCGACAACGTCTGTCCACCCCCCCCCCGCACCGTCGTTCCCCACGACAACGTCTGTCCACCCCCCCCCCCGCACCGTCGTTCCCCGCGACAACGTCTGTCCACCTCCCCCCCCGCACCGTCGTTCCCCGCGACAACGTCTGTCCACACCCCCCCGCACCGTCGTTCCCCGCGACAACGTCTGTCCACACCCCACCCTCAGCCCGGAACGTCGTTCCCCGCGACAACGTCTGTCCACACCCCCCCCGCACCGTCGTTCCCCGCGACAACGTCTGTCCATCCCCCCCCCCACTCCCCGTACCGTCGTTCCCCGCGACAACGTCTGTTCATCCCCCCCCCCCGCTCCCCGCACCGTCGTTCCCCGCGACAACGTCTGTCCATCCCCCCCCCCACTCCCCGTACCGTCGTTCCCCACGACAACGTCTGTCCACACCCCACCCTCAGCCCGGAACGTCGTTCCCCGCGACAACGTCTGTCCACCTCCCCCCCCGCACCGTCGTTCCCCGCGACAACGTCTGTCCACACCCCCCGCACCGTCGTTCCCCGCGACAACGTCTGTCCATCCCCCCCCCCACTCCCCGTACCGTCGTTCCCCGTGACAACGTCTGTCCATCCCCCCCCCCCTCCCCGTCGTTCCCCGCGACAACGTCTGTCCCATCCCCCCCCCCACTCCCCGTACCGTCGTTCCCCGCGACAACGTCTGTCCATCCCCCCCCCCCACTCCCCGTACCGTCGTTCCCCGCGACAACGTCTGTCCATCCCCCCCCCCGCTCCCCGCACCGTCGTTCCCCACGACAACGTCTGTCCACACCCCACCCTCAGCCGGAATGTCGTTCCCCACGACAACGTCTGTCCACCCCCCCCCACTCCCCGTACCGTCGTTCCCCGCGACAACGTCTGTCCATCCCCCCCCCCGCTCCCCGTACCGTCGTTCCCCACGACAACGTCTGTCCACCCCCCCCGCTCCCCGTACCGTCGTTCCCCACGACAACGTCTGTCCACACCCCACCCTCAGCCCGGAATGTCGTTCCCCACGACAACATCTGTCCACCCCCACCCCGTACCGATGTTCCCCACGACAACGTCGGTCCATCCCCCCCCCACTCCCCGTACCGTCGTTCCCCGCGACAACGTCTGTCCACCCCCCCCGCTCCCCGCACCGTCGTTCCCCGCGACAACGTCTGTCCATCCCCCCCCCCACTCCCCGTACCGTCGTTACCCGCGACAACACCTGTCCACCCCCCCCCCGCTCCGTCGTTCCCCGCGACAACGTCCCCCTGTAGTACCCGGCACGGATTTTCTTTTTGTGCTCAGGTCCGGGAGTGACGACCCAGAAAACCTGAGTCAAAGGCGAGCGTGTTACCCACTGTGCTATAGTTGCCACGTGGCGGCGAGAAGCCGTCTACAGACGCGGAGAACGATCCATCGCTATTTACTGGCAGTGTCGAGTCGCGCCCACGCTACGGAGCACGACACAATGAATACCGTCAAGATTGGCAGGAGAAGCCAAAATGGGCAAATGGCTTCCTTCATTGGGGGGATGACTCCACAAAATGAAGTTCTCGACCAAGGATCAAGCACTCTAATCGCCAGCAGAACAAAGTAATTTCGCAACTTACAATACAACTGTTACCACCACCGCACTCCACAATGCCACCATTGTAAGAGGTCTGAAAGAAACTATTATCTGCAATTCTCTGCAGGCAGTCGGTTACTGGGGCCTGCGCGGTTTCTCCGTCAGGAAATGAACATGCATCAGTCCCAGAAGCCAAGTAAAGATAATGGGGCCTGGAACACAGTAACAGGAGGCACAGCAGCACCAAGTTCATCACAACGACTGCACATTTGTGTTTGAAGAAAGAGTAGTTTCAATTATGAGTTTGCAAAGAGCAGGTTTGTCATTTGGAGAACAAGGGGAGATTGCGAATAAGCACAATTACTGCATTAGCAGAATAGTATGAGAGGTGACCAACAGAGAACGACTCAGAAACGAGCACAGTGGATACTGAGCATTACAACCGGCCATCGGACAATTCTCACCCCATCTGTCTGGGGCAAATTCAACAACTTTTGGGATAAAAAGGCAACAGTTCCGGCCTTGGATGGAGTCTGCACGTTCTCGTGTCTGCGTGGGTTTCCTCCGGGTGCTCCAGTTTCCTCCCACAGTCCAAACAAGTGCAGGTTAGGTGGATTGGGATGACCAATGCGCAGATAGGGTGGGGAGTGGGTCTAGGTAGGGTGCTCTTTCAGAGGGACGGTGTAGACTCGATGGGCTGAATGGCCTCCTTCAGCACTGTAGGGATTCTATGGATTCAACATCTATTGGGATGTTGGCACCCGTCTGTTTAAAAGCTGGCACCAGAGTGTTTAGTGTTTGCAGACAAACACTAAAAAGGTGGGAAATATTTCAACACTACCGCATTTAAGCATAACTTATGGATGTAAAAATACAGGGTGACGATAAGGTGTAAAAGGTGATCAACTTGCAGTCAGGTCCGCAAAACTATTTGCGATTCCTCAGACACTGAAGCACTCCACATGCAAATGCAGAAAGACCTGGACAATATCCAGGCTCGGGCTGACAAGTAGCAACTAACACTCACTCCACACGAGTGCCCAGCAATGACCATCTCCAATAAGAGAGAATCAATCCATTGCCCCTTGACATTCAACGGCATTACCATCACTGAATCCCTCAGTATCAACATCCCGTTGGTCAGAAGCTGAACGGGACTAGCCACATTAATATTGCAGCTACAAGAGGTCAGAGTAACTCACCTCCTGACCCCCCCCACCCCCCCTGTCCATCATCTGCAAGGCACAAGTCAGGAATGTACTGGAATACTCTCCACTTGCCTGGATGAGTACAGCTTTGACAACGACACTCAAGAAACTCAACACCATCCAGGACAAAGCAGCCCTGCTTGATTGCTCCCCCCTTCCACAAACATTCAAACCCTCCACTGCTGACGAACAGGAGCAGCCGTGCGTACCATCTACAAGATGCACTGCAGTAAACCCACCAATGTTCCATAGGCAGCGCCTTCTAAACCCACGACCACTAACATCTAGAAGGACAAGAGCAGCAGATAGCTGGGTACCCCACCCCAGACAAGCATTAGTTATATATGAGGATGGCACAAGGCAAGCGTGACACCGAACATGACAACAGGTCTCCTGGATGGAGGAGCTACAAGCAGCAACAGAGTTTGCTAACTTGGCTTACACACAGGATTGATCTTGGGTTCCTTTGCAAAAAGGTAAAAGCAAAAACCATGCAGCAACAAAAAGAGAGGTGCGTGACTCGAAAGCACGGTCAAAGGCCATTTTGAACTGTAGCCTTTGAAAAGGAAGAAGTAGCGAGAGATCAGAAGTGATTAAGGTGGAGCATCCCCTAGCAGGGGGCAATGCCAGGAAAGTTCGTCAGTGTTGGGAGTAAACCATTGCTAGAGCAGGAGGTGCGTGCAGACCATGCATTTGGTGAAAAGGAGATGGTCTTCGTCGGGTAGGGAGACCAACGGGAGGTACTGAAAGAAGAGAGATTTTAACAGCAATTCACTGGAGTGCTATTGTGGCCATGAGAATTCACGGCTGAGACATGGGGAAAGAGCGGCTGCAATCTGTGCAAGGAGAGCAGCCTCCAGCTGCACCTTGAAGCGATACAAGAGCAGACAGCGTTTCTGCAAGTGTGGGGGAAATTGGCAGAGCCCGTGGCCGGCGAGGTGAAGGAACATAGTCTTGGTGTGGAAAGGAACGAAATGGGTCTCCGGCAAACACCAAGAACACTGGAAGAGTGGAGCTCCAGAGGAACAGGGCAACGGTGCCAAACTGGGACTGAGGAGAGGGAGTTGGTCAGGTGCTCAGTTGGGGCAGGGATTGACGAGAAGTTGGAAAGATCAGAGAATGACATTGTGAAGGCAGAGTCAAAGGAATAATGGCTGCTGAGGTTGGAGTGGGGAGGCACCTAGACAAAGCAGTTTTAATTGTGAACGCTCGGATCGACACGGCCCCAGCACCTGGCTCCCAGCCCAAGAGATAGGACCTTTAACCTCAGCTTCGGGCCTTCCCCAGCAACATGTCCACCACCCAGATACCAACAGAAACGCTTGGAATGTTAAACAGGTTGAGCAGGGGCACCAGTTCAGCTAAAAGGCAAATGAGTTGAACCACAGACGCTGCCAAATCTCCGGAGCACAGCCAGCAATTTCTGTGTCCACTCCAGACCGGCAACACCGTCCTTTTACTTCTCTGCCTGCATCTCCGATCCCTCCCCGGGCACACTGCGAGCATCCAGCACACAGCCTGCACTCACATGCGGCACCTTTTGCATGCCCGCCGTTTGATTTAAGCAAGCCTAAAATACGGCCTCCAGGGAGCCGTTCTGAATTAATTTCTTGCTGCATTCTGCACCGCCGAATCCATTCATTAAGAAAGAGGATTTCAGACTGCCTGTAAATCTGAACCGCATCCAATTTAACAGCAAAGTCTAACAGTACAACGCTCACATTAAATTAAAATGCAAATGTTCCGTAAAATGGGCACCCAAGAGCTTATTAAGTCATTAGGAAAGGCAGAATTCTAAACCAGGTGGAAAGCCAGCCGGGACTTGCAACAGACGGGAGGCAGATAAGTGCCAATCTGCAGTCGAAACTCACGGGAGCAGCACGCTATTCCTGAACACTTGCTCCCGTTGTGATTTGCCAGCAGATAAACGCGACCGTTTGCATCGGGAAAGGTGAAGCAAAGTCCCCTGGACCTTGGGGCGAATGT